>NC_135736.1:49480000-49780000 GCF_041903045.1 Epinephelus lanceolatus
CCGCCTTCACCAAGTTCAAGGTCTTCGATGCCAAACGTGAGTTTAACCAATCACAGAGCAGACGAGCAGCTACAGACCAAACACAGCTTGAACACAGTTCAGTCAGTTGAGTCGCTGAGATCTGACTTCTTCTCCTCTTCCTCCCAGCAGCCAGCTCTAAGACTCTGTCTGGTCTGCTGGAGTTCGACAGTAAAATTGAAGCGGTGGAGGCTCTGACCGTCCTCAACCACCACCAGATCAGAATACCCAGTAAGTCATCATCACACACAGGCACACACACAAACTTATCACACACACACTTATCACACACACACACAGCAGGAAGTGTCAGCATGACATGTCACCTCACTGCAACTGTATAAAATAATGGATGGTGCTTCGGTGACGTCGTCCATCGTTTGTGGACTCCTGTTTTTTAAGACCCCAGTTCAACATTTTGGCGGTCGCCATCTTGGTTTATTGGAGCCAGAAGTGACCATATCTGGACAAGAGGGTGTATCTGACTGAGAAGCAGATGCTCCGCCATTAATTATGCGTAACCTTAATAAAGTGTGAATAGGTGAGTTCTATATAAATTCAGCCCCGTACAGTCGTCATGAGGGTTGAAATTAGCTACAGAGACTAAAACAGTTTTTTGTACCAGGCTGTGAACATGTTTATTTCTACATGTTAACATGGCCGCCTGTGGGGACTGACTCTCTTTTGGAGCCAGCCTCAAGTGGACGTTAGAGGAACTGCAGGTTTTTCTCTTTCTGTTTGTGTTCAGATTAAACAAACAGCCAGTTACATCACATTAATCAGAGGAGCTTCAGAAGTGCTGAAAGGTGTATTTTCAAACTTTGGACAGAATCAGACGAGCTGTGTCTCCTTGCGTTTAGTCTGTATGCTAAGCTAAGCTAACCACGTCCTGACTCCTGCTTTATACTGAACACAAAGACACCAGATTAATATCCACCTGAGGATCTGACTGTGAGAGGGAAAGAGAGGAAGCAGACTTCCCAAAATACCATCAGCTGTGGGTGTGACGACACAGTCAGAGAATTGTCATAAGGTGTAAGAGTCAGCACATTGATGAACTTTAGTATATTAAAAATCAGTCCAGTCAAATCATCATATGTTAGCATGTTAGCATCCAAAACATTACATGCTAGCATGTGTTAGCACACTATAATAAATTTAGCATATTAGCATGCTCACCCCAGGATCAAGCTCAAAGCACAGCTGGCTGGTGTTTAAAGGAAAATGTAAAATCATTTGTTCTGCAGCTGACGCTCAAATCTCAGATGTTTGAGTGTCCTTGAAAGCACCAACAGTAAGAGTTTATTAAACAGTCTCTCAACTCTGACACTGGTCAGAGGTGGTGACGTCATCCAGCACCAACAGCAGGTCACTTCCTGCAGTCACCACCAGATGTCAGGCTTCACACATATCTAGTAAACAACAACAACAACAACAAAGAGAGAGGACCTCTCCTCAGCACACTACATGATGTTTAATATCTGACTGAAACCCTTCACACAGACTGTTCACAGTGTTTCTCCCTCTGTGACCTGCAGACACCTCCAACCCCTTCACCCTCAAACTCTGCTTCTCCACCTCCTCCCATCTGTGAGCCAGAAACAAGATGGCCGCCACAGTTGCCACCTGGTCCTTCAGGACGAACTGGAGAGGACGTTTTATTAAGAAGAAAAAAAGAAAATGATGGACAGACGATTTGAGTTGTCCCTGATGATCTTCTGTGTGTTTCTATTAATTTGAGCAGGACGTGACGGTGGTGACGAGTCATTGTGAGGAACACAAGCACCTTAATGACTGAGCAGCAAACTCAATGAGTCACTGTCTGATGAGCCTCCTTTAAAACAGGAGTGATGTCAGCAGCCTGACAGGAAACCTGAACAGACTTTTTTTCCACCTGAACAGTTTTGTTCAATCGCACCTAAGAAATCAAATCAAAACATGACTTTATCCTCCACAAAAGACCCTTCATATCCTGCAGGTTGAGATATCAGCTGTCATTATGTAAAGAATTAGTCACAGTGAAACAGCTTTTTAAAGGGCGACCAAAACCAACCCAGTCATCAGAATAAATGTTGGCATTTCTGCAAACCACGTACACGTTACATTTGTATGGTGTTATGTCGCAGAAACTTTTAAACAACGCTGTGGTAAACATGTGGAAGGTTTAGGCACCAAAACCACGTGGTTATGGTTTGAAAAATGTCATGTTTTGGCCTAAAAATTACCTGGTTTGGGGGCAAAATCCCAGCTGGACACGCAGCAATATCTTGGTGAAAAACACCCTCTTTTTGTGGTATTATCGCAGCAGGAAACACAGCGATGTCTCCGTTAAAAAGTGCTGTTTTTGTAGCTCTCTCCGGGCAGGAAACGCAGTGATGTCTCAGTGAAAAAACAACCACTTTCCCTGTCACTATTCTCACTGAAAAAAACAGGAACGGGTCCCTAAAGAACATCAGCCACATACGGTAGCTAAAGCCTTTGAAAATGCGGTGATGACTCCTCTGATCAGGAACAGTACACTGCAGCTTGGTGTCTCACTTACGTGTCTCTCCATCCACCTCCTGATGACACAGTCAGCTCATACGCTACGTCACTTACACATGATTTAACTGTAACATATTTGTGGAAACACACGATGCCAACATCACCTCTGGTGACTGGGCTGACAGAACTCAGGGAGGAATCTATAAAACGTGTAAACCAATCAGATGACAGCCAGGAACAGAGAGACATGTCTTTATGTGACAATCCTGAAATATCTTTATTTTTTTAATATGTCGTTTCATTTGTTGGCCAGAGTTTGTCTTTTATTCTGTGTTTATTTCATTGATATTAAAGTGGTTTGTTTGATTGAACTTTGCAGTTTAGGCTGAATCAGCGTATGTTTGTGACAAAATGAGCTCAAAGTTCAGTCGTTTTATTTGTTTGATTTTGATTTCAATGTTATTGATTTTTAAATGATTAATGGAGACAAAAGGAAAGACATTTTGTTCAGATGAATGTGTTTTGATCATTTTAAAGTGACTGTGTGTTTCCTCTACAGCTGCACCTCTGAATGACTTTTAAACAAGAGGCTGCTGATTCTTGTGTTACTGAGGAACTGATGAATATTATTATGGTTTATAGTTTCCTCTGTAGTTATCAGTCGAGACGTAAAGAGACACAAAACCACAACATTATTAAATGAACCTACGTTTACACTTTGGGGATAAAATCCTTTTTTCATTTTTGGTTGTTTGACCTGTGGTCAGAACCATCTGCAGTCATCAAGTAAATCCATGGATGTAATGTGAATATTTCTATGTGTTGTGAACTTCTGTTGGATATGAATACACAATGTCTTGGCCTGAAAAAACAACATGCTGGTGTGTGTAGATTTAGCAGCACTGAGCTCCTCTGCAGACTCTGACCTCTCACTGCTCTGCACAGGTGTTGGCTGTAAATACTGAAGGTGCTCACAACATGAAAACGAGCAGACTAGATGTAAACTGGTGAACGTTGTGCTGATTCTCAGTGACAGGAAGCAGGAATATGATCTGCTTCAACTTTTCATCACCAATCATCCAAGACTCTGCAGCTGGTTTAGTGTTTTCATCAATAATTCAGCGACTAAAAGATTTCAGATCTGAATCCTCTGTGAGGAGCTTCCATCCTGCTCCGCTCTGCAGCGCAGCAGACGTGTTCACACTACGGACTGCAGCTCAGTGTCTCACCTGTCTCTGACTTTTATTTGAATTTAAAGTCCTGTTTGTGCTGCGACTTGTGGCTGGAAAATAGAACACAGATTCTTTTGTTTTTGCCTCTGCACTGGTCACAGCCATGGTGACCGTCCGTCCGTTCGTCTGTCTAATTCTCGTGAAAGCGACATCTAAAGATTCCCTTAAAGGGACCATTCACCCCCAAATTAAAACCCCATATTTTACCTCTAACCTGTAGTGCTGTTTATCAGTGTAGAGTGTTGGAGATATCGTCTGTAGAGGTTGTTGAGTTAAGGCCAAAAACAGATTTTGTGAGGTCATAGTAACAGTGACAAATCTAACCAGTTCATGAGATATGGGATGGGAACCTTCAAACATCAGACATAAATGCCAAAAGCTTCGGCTTTGGAATAGACTCGTGGAGATGTCGGATCAGAGACTCGTGAAAAAGATGTTTAATTGGGACACTCCCACTGTCACCCCTGGGCTACTGAGTTGAAATCATTATTTTATTTGAACTTGTCCTTTATTTCCAGGTTAGTTTGTGATATTCAGGAGATTAGGACTGACATGTTTTGCATGTTTAGAGAAAAATGGTCTGTTGACATATGGTATAAACCAAAACTACTAACTTATCGTCTCATAAGGAACAGTGACAGTGTGGAAGCTTATGGGAAGTACAATCTAAACAACAGACAGATATCCCTGTGTGCACAGTTGTGCTCAGAAACATTACCATTGGCCGTAGAGACTGGAGGGCGTAGCGCCGCCCCAGAGGAGGACAGAATCTGTTTGTTGTGTTATTCAGGTGAAGTTCAGAATGAGGTTCACTTCTTGTTTCCTGTATATAAAGACAAGGAACGTAGTTTTCAGTAAAATGACTTCTGTCTATGTTGATTTCTTTTGGTTGGATGGTTATGAAAAATTTGAGTTTTGTTTCAGAATGGGAACCTTTTTGTGAGTTGCTGAGTGTTGGAGATATCGGCCATAGAGATTCTTGAGTTGTGGCCAAAAACATGACTTGTGAGGTTACAGTGACTTCTGACCACGAAATTCTTATCAGTTTGTCCTTGACACAAAGTGGACATTTGTGCCAAATTTGATGAAATACCCTTAGAAGGACAGTTCACCCCCAAATCAAAAATCCAAAATGTTCCTCTCACCTGTAGAGTTATTAACAGTCTTGATAGTTTTGGTGTGAGTTGCAGAGTGTTGGAGATATCGGCTGTAGAGATGTCTGTCTTCTCTCCAACATAACTGAACTAGATGGTACTCGGCCTGTGGTGCTCAAAGTGCCAAAAATAAATTTGAAAACTCAACAACAACGTCTCTTTTCAGAAATCATGACCTGGTTACCCGAGAACTGAACTACCCTCCCAACTGTATCATGGCGCAGAAAGAAGTGTGCATCTGCTCAGGGACAAGAGGCTCGGGCTTGTGACAGAGCGGGATGTAAACATTGATGGCGTCCTCCTCAGCTGAGCTGTAACGTTAGCTAGCTCATTGGTGCGAGGTGAGCTGGCAGTAAAAAGCATGCTTCCTTCTGTGCAGTGATACAGTTGGCGGATTTTTGGAAGAAAGAAAGTAGTTCCTACATGACACTGCTCACAACAAGATCTGTGGATTGTTTTGAGTAACCAGGTCGTGATTTTTTCAAATCGAGTCTTTTTTGGCACTTTCAGCACCACAAGCCGAGTGCCATCTACTTCAGTTAGGCTGGAGACAAGGCAGACATCTCAGTCGAGGATGCAAACTGCAACTTGACTGGCTGGCGGAGGTATAAAACCACGAGGCTGCAATTCTAGTTCATTTCTGCTGTATTGTCTTGTGGTGATCAGCACAGTCTGAGACCAAACACGCAGGTTGCCTAAAAAATAAAAGTGTGAGCAGACGACAGTTGAAGGCTTCATGGAGTGTCTCAGCTGCACATGTCTGCAGCTCCTGTTATCAGCCTGCTCTGGTTACCTGCAGGCAGAATGCAGGCAGCAGAGAGCCGGTCTGACCAGCCCGTCATCTGATAACACGCCACCATACTAACATCCAGGTGTGAAGGAGACAGAGTGTAATCTGATGAAAGCAGCTGCTGAGGACGTCCTGTGACACACAAACACAGAGGAAACCAGGTCAAGGTTGGAACACGCAGCTACGCTGTCACTGAGAAAATGTGCAGAAATCCCAGAATGCACCAGGTCGGGATGGATTCAGCAGTTAGCGTGAGACGGGGGAATCAGCTGACTGTCTCCTCTCAAATCCATTTTCTACAGATGAGTCACAAGGATTCAAAGACAAGTTCCGACATTCAGGGTGAATTAGATCTGGTTTGGATTAAATGATGTTTAGCTCCCAGTCTGAGCAGAACTGGCACCATTAAAATCACTGGAAGCCAAATACATTATTTTTATACTGTCGCTCCAGGGAGACCTCAAGTGTCGTAGCTTCAGTAGATGACAATAAAAGTCGTTTTCCAGTCCCGACAGAACTGATTTAAAGCTGCACTGATCAGTGACTTGTTTTATGTGAAACGATCACCTGACTGCAGTCCGCTCTGCTCTACGGAGCTTTTTAGCCTTTTTAGCCTCTTGTTTTTGTTTTGCTGCACACTTACTCTGTGGCCTTTTACAGCTTCTCTGTTTTGGTTCAGTCCTGCTGCTCTTATCACATTTTCCAGCCACAGCAGACAGCTGTTGTCTTGCTAAAGCTGCCTCAGATTTGTTCTCCAGCCGATCTGAGAGGGTTTTTAAAGAGTTCACGAAGGAGGAGAAGTTTCTCAACACATGAACTTTATCACAAACATTCACCATGAGCACATCTGAGGACACATGGGGTGCGTACCGAATCGCATACTTTTTCTTTTTACCTTTAGTAGGTACTACAGTGGCTCTTAAAAACTATGTTGCACACAGTATGCACACAGTCCTGTCTCATCACATCACACCATGAACTCTGACCCTCTTGCTTTTTTATCCGATACCTTGGAGTTAAAACAAAAGCCACTCACTGAAGAGATGAAGATCAACCCAGAGAGAAGTTATCACTGCACAGACTGAAGATTCTTTTTTTGTAATGTTCTTATTATTTGTGTTTTTTAATAAATAAAAAAGAAAAAAAAAACTTACAGCCAAAATACTTACAGTACTTAGAGTAATTAGTGCTTGTGTAATGCAGAACAAGCACAATGTACAGAATAGTTATATTTTTCCTTTTGTCAGACTTTTACTTTTTTTTTCTTCCTTGTTATTATTTTTATTTATTTTTTGTTTGCAAAGCGTTTAATTTATAGGTCCATCTACGTCCCACCCACGGTCATGCGCTCTTTGCTGTGACTGAAAGACTGAGATTGCTGATACAAGTGGCCGAAATATAATATAATATAATGTAATGTAATATAATTTAACATAATATAATATAATATAATGTAATGTTGCATAATATAATATAATGTGATATGATATAATATAATGTAATATAATATGATATGATATAACGTAATATAATCTAATATAATATAATAATGTAATATAATATAATGTAATGTAACGTTATATGCAGCAGAGTATTATTCTAGAGTAGCAGTAAATGGAAATACCCCAGTAAAGTACAAGTACCTCTGATGTGTACTTAAATTAGTACTCGAGTACATCAGAGAGGGAGTTGAAGGAGGGGGCGGGGCTTAACTCAGTACTTTAGGACCTCGCGGACACCACCACGGCTTCGTGTTCTGTGACGTCAGGGCAGTCTGCTGCAGGTCAAGAAAGATGGCGGCGGAGGAGAGCAGGTTGAAGCAGCGGAATCATAAAAACAGCATCTTCAAAGAAGGTAAAGAACTCCTCACGGACCGAGGGTTAAAACGGTGTTACCGACGCGACACGTGACCGCGGGGTTACCGTGAATACGCGGTTTCCGTCGCCGCGTGTTTTGTAATGAAATGACACTGCAGACTGCTCCGCTTCGTCGAATAATCGCAGCTCCTGTCGTTTCGCATCCCGCTGCGAATACAAAAAAAAAACCATATCACCGGAGATGTCACCGTGTCACCGGTGACAGTGACCGCGGGGGCGTTTAAACCGACACCGACTCGTCCCCGCTGTGTGCGGTGTATTGTCCTGAAGCAGCCGGTGTGAGGCGTCTGGTTAAGCCGTCCATCTGTCCTCACCTTCAGCCCGATGAGTGTTTGTTGTTAGCGGAGCAGCTAACGGAGCTGCTAGCCTCTTCCAGCTAATTCTTCATTGTTCTGTTGTTTCTAACAGCTGACAAACGGCTCCGGTAACGGCTCGCGGGCTGCTAACGCTAGTTAGCTTCCGTTAGCTGGGTAACAGCATGAAGCAGGCTAAGTTCAGTTTGAGCTCAGCTAAGCTAGCACACCTTGTGAGTGGACACCAGGGAGGCTCAACAAAACTGGCTAACAGATACCAGCTCTGAGATACTAATGTTCTTCTTCATCATCATCGACCACTGATTTTTCAGGGATAAGCTGAGCATGAAGCTCCGAGTTTACATCCACACAGGCAGGAAGGACACACAACATGTGAGAACAACCGCACTGTAACGATGAGAACACCCAAGGATTAGGGACTGTTCGTTACTTATGAGGGGGGTGCATGCCAGATATTATTTAAGCACTGCACAGGGACTTATGTTTGGTGTTTTGGCTCAGAGGAGGGACGCACAGAGTGAAATGGTTGTTAAGTTTTAGGACTGGATACTGTTAAAACCCTTTTGTAGCAATGAATATTTGTTTTTCAGCCAATACTGACGAGTGTCAAATCATTACTTCATTCAAGTTTAAAGGCGGATTTTTGCTCCGTCATAAAAGTTGTAGAGACCAGATGGTGAATTGTGGTTTTTACTTATCAATGTGTCATTTTCTCAAAATCAAAATCATGTGTAATATTACTTCTCATTGTTATATAATAGGTGAACAGGTGAAATCTGTATTTTTCCACCAGTCAAGTTCATTTTTAATAACTCTTGTACTTATATTATCACTTTTGTTCCTCTACGAGGTGTGAGGGGTGGGGAAATCGATACAGCATAGTATCACAATACTTGGCTGTGGCAATTTCATATGGTCACACAGTGCCAAGCATCAAAGTTTTATTACATAACTTAGTAATATTACAAAATAAACTTCAGGTAGACTACTTGAATATTATAATCAGTTGCTTTCTCAGTCCACTACAAATGTTTTTTGCTGCAAAAAAAAAAGGCTGAAGTGAGATGGGCAGACTGAAAACTTAATTTTATGAGATAATACAGATGTTGACGATGTTTTTGTTTGGGGACATTATTTGAGTTGTAAAAAGGTAGTTGTTGAAGTTGAAAAGAGGCAATAAATGGGAATATACTGAATTATATTTTATTGCAACACACATCGAGATAATATTGACTCGTCGTGAGTAATGTGTTGTGATAATATCGGATCGTGGAACCTCTGGTGATTCCCAGCCCTGTCAGGCACTGGCTTTTGCTTTTCACTCCTTAAACACTTTATATGTCATATTTTGATACTGATAGTGAATATTCTGTTTTAAAAGTTAGGCCCAGTGTCTGAACCTGACCCAGGGAACTCACTGGTTGTTCTGGTTGTAACTGGTCTGTGAACGTTAATTGTTGTTACTGTAATTGGAAGCCTTCTCTGGAACAAGAATTTCACAGATCTCAGACAGATTCAAAGTGATAATCAAAATAATGCCAATAAATAAAACACTAAGTAGGGAAATAAATCTTAATTCTAGTCAGCAGCTTTGTACAGATATTTTGTAAGTATTTCAGCTGACAGTGTGAACAAAATAAACAAAACAATCTCAGCTGCGGTCAACATCTTTAGTTCAAGTTTTACACCAACAGTTTCTTAATCAAAGCGATGACAACACACGGACTTTGATGACGTGGTGAAGTAACGTGGGGTCATTTACTGCCGTTATTAATCTGTCTGATGTGATGAGGGCAGAAATCATGTTTATGGAAGAGAAAATGTATTCATAATATTGACTTGCGTTATTAATAGTCACGTTAACAAGCTGACTTACCTTTCGCATTAGATGAAGCACCTATACAGCTGAGTGTTGAAGGCCCCAATCACACAGAGCGTTTTGCAGCGCGAGGCTCACTGCACTGTTTTTTTTTTTTGTTTGTGTTTTTTTTAATTGGAAGCCACGAGTAAAAAACATTTGCTGCACATTTTTATTGTTGCCAGGCAACCACCCCATCACCCCCTTTACCCTAACCTTCCTGTGTGATCCGTCTACAGTTTATTTATCTTATGTATCCTGCAGTAATCAGTGTGTAGCTGCTGCCATGTTGAGGCAGAGGGTGCTGTCTGTAGCTCTGGTTGAGGGTGAGAGGCTGTCAGCAGATAAACAGAGATCTGTGTGGGTACATGAGACCCTAAAAAAGAGGCTGGATCATGGGGAGTACCACCAGTTGGTCCAGGAGCTTCTCCTCCATCATGGACGTTTACAGTACTGCACTTATCTGCTGTTTTCTATTGAGATGGTGCTAACTGTGCTTTGTAAAGTCGTATAGCTCTGGGTATCCAGCAACCACTACCACCAGTTTCTCCTCCATTGTTTACCAACTGTAAACTTAAACATGACCACCTCAGAAGGCCCGCCTCTCAAATCATCCCATTGGACAATGGGAGAAAAGTAGAAATGACATGGGGCACTTTTTGGCTCTGAGTTGAAATTTTTTCAACTTTAGAATTCAGAGCACTCCGGCAAAAACACCAGGTGCCTCGAGCACAGAAACACGAGGCTCGTAGCAAGTTTCATTCTCATTAAAAACAATTACAAAAAGCTGCCTCCAGCTGCTAAAACGCTTTCTGTGTGATCGGGGCCTAAGAGCGTTTAAGAAGCTGGTGCTGCTGGTGTTGTTGCAGCTGCAGAGAGCTCCGCTGACTTCATGTGTGAAGAACTGCGCACTGTGTGCTAAGACCAAATGGGGCAAAAACTGGTCCATGTGTCATGTGGTGTATACACAGTTGTACTGGTGTGGTTATCCGATTATTTCAGATTCACATTTTGAGCTCTCCAAACTGCACCACGCTGCTGCAGAATGGAGGAGAGTTTCCCCTGGATACAGATGAACTCTGAGTCTTACAGATCTGTTGATGCATGCCAAATCAAAACGGGCATTTTTGTAGATTTCTGTAAGGCGAGTGTGTTTCAGAGAAGTATGTCACTGAACTAACAGATTTGAGATTATAGTTTGGTGTGTAATTTTGTTTTCTTACGTGAGGAAAGGACACAGTCTGTGAGATACAATGTTAGGGGTGCACACAGGCTTTTCCTCAGTAAGAAAAGCCATTAATAAATATTAAACTGTGCTGGGATAGTTATTGTTTCACACCAGATTCACATTTTAAGACTTCAACTCTCCGTTGTGTAAATCGTTGCTGCACAATGAGGAAGAGCTGCAGTTTGGTCAGTTGACAGTTATCATACTGTGTACGGTATCTACAATATTGGAAAAAAAATGCAACTGACAGAGAATCTCACTTTTACTTTACCTTATTTCATCTTTATTTTACTTTATACACATTAAAAAAAATGGTTTCAGCCCTTGTGTATACCTGAAGCAACTTTTGCTTTTTGGTGGGAAATGAATCAATGAATCATTTGAAACTGCTGAAAATGCCCGCCTAGATTTCCCAGCATTCAAGGTGACATTTTTTAATTCCTTTCTTATTATTTTTCCCCCCTGACCATCGGCCCAAATTCAGTTCACAACGATGTAAATCTGCAAATCTGTACATAAGAGAAGCTTGAACCAGTTCATGTTTGATGGTTTTGCCTGACAGATAACTTCAGAGTTTCTGTTGATGGACTGTTTCAGCTTTACACTGAATTTCTAATGTATTCAAGTTCTTCATTTATCATAAGCATAACAGAGAAGCAGTTGTTGGCAGTAAAAATCTGAAGTCTGAGTATTTTGCTGTGTGGAAGTCTTTTTCCTCGGGCTGTTCATGTGCTGCACAGAGAGAACACTGGGACACTGAATTAACTGGATCACTGCTCTTCTTAAAAGCCTCCGTTAAGGCACACATCATCGTCCGAAAGGCGCCTCACAGCAGTTTGAATGTGGACCTGTACATTATTTAAATCTTCCCCAGGTGGATGTGATGCTGTATGTTTTAACCAACGAGCTGTCTGCTGGATGTGATGGAGGCCGATCAGTGTTGTTGTGTTGCTGCCTGCAGAGCTCTCACATGGCTCGAGCAGCTCATCGCTGACCTGAATGAAAACTTCTCTTCCCATGAGGCCGCAGGCTGCTCAGGCCTGTTCACTTAGCTGTGGAATCACAAGACATCGGAGTGAGCGCTGGCATGTAACCACGAGGTCACAGGTCCAATCCCCTGAAAGTGGCACACAGTGACTTTGCCTCTCTCTGCAGTAATGTAAATGTTACACAGATGTTTGCAGCACCTGATTTCAGACCAGTGAGTTAAAGATGACAAAACCTTTTCCTCCGACCGGTCAGATGAAGGCAAAAGCACCTAAAAAAAAGAGTCGAACACGTCTTGACGAAATATCCAGACGGCTGGAGAGCAGTGAAGTGTAAACGCTGCCGTACAAGGAGAGCTGGAGGCTTTGCTAGTCCACAGGTTAAAACTGACTCTGCAGAACAACACTGACTGATGGCTCTGTCTATTTACTGTAAACCTCCAGCCAGCTCTGCCATCCCATAATAGCAGCCATTCCCCTCAGCCTTCCTCTTGGCTGAGCTCCTGTGAAGCTGCACTAACTGGAGGAGGTCAGTGAAGTTTTTCCGTCCAGCAGCCGCTGTCACTTCTGAACATCAGACTTTATTGATCCCTGTGGGGAAACTGACTGCAGTCAGACTGCAGTTCTCAAAGACGACCACGTCCACTCTGTTGCAGAACACTTCTTCTAAGTGGACTTATTAGGGCTTCATGATGTGAAAAAAATTGCCACATACAATAAAGTTGAACGTAGCAATTAGGGAGTCATGAGAACCAAGTACCAAGTCGGCGCTAAAATTCTTGCAACGTGACAGTACTGTCCTTTCTTTGGAACTGTAGGTACTGACAGCAGCATATTCACCAACAGGCGTTCTAGTCTGCTGTTAAATATCAAAGGAAGAAGAAGAACACATAGCAGCACGCAAGAACACCAACATGTGGAAGATGAAGTGCAGCTGCAGCGACAGCTCCACCTCAATGCCAGTAGTGTGACGAGGCACTGAGCGTCGGTTCCCTGCTGTAAATGTCTTTTTTTTTTTTTTTTTTTTTTTTTTTACGTGCCTCTGTGCTCGCAATAGCCATGGCTGGAAGCATTACGTTTTGGTTACATACGTGTGTATTTATTTACATCCGTTTGTCCCATTCTCATGAACGTGATACCTTAAGAACGCCTTAAGAGAATTTCCTCGAACATGGCCCAAACATCCACTTGGACTTAACACTGAACTGATTTGTTTCTGGTGGTCAAAGGTCACTGTGACCTCATACAACATGTTTTTGGCCATAACTCAAAAATTCATACACTAATTATGACAAAACTTGGCACAAATGTCTAACAGGATAAAATAATGAAGGTACAAAGGTCAAAGGTCAGCTTGACTGTGACATCATCATGTTTTAACGTCATATCTCAGGAACAGAAGGGGAGACATTTGGTCAGATACTGAATTGGTGACTCTAATCTTGAAACTGTGCTGATTGTATAGATCTTCTGTGTGTGAAGCGTCCATGTTTTCACTGACATGGATGGAGACTGTCAGAGACACTGGACTGGTGGGCGGAGTCATACAACCACAGGGTGGACTTGTGGGCGGAGTCATACAACCACAGGGTGGTAATTCTAGTTTCATCTTTAAAAACCAGAAGCAATAACCAGTTAAAGCTCAGCGACCGGTGTGTTCATCAAATCAGCTGCAGGATTGGTTTTGAGTCTTCTGCTCAGTCAGACTTTAAACACAGCTCTCTCCGTCAGGTGGCCACGGGTTCAAATCGGACACGTCCCCGATGAGGCGTGAGGAGGAGGAAGATGACCTGCTGGAGGAAGAAGAGGAGGAAGAGGTGGGCGTGGCCAGGCCGGTGCAGATCGTGGTGGCGGATGAGGAGGAGCACTCGTTCTCTCTGCAGGAGGAGGCTCTGGAGCGACTGCTGCTTCAGGAGGAGGTGCAGGACCTCCACGTGGTCGTCGTCTCGGTGGCCGGAGCTTTCCGCAAGGGCAAGTCCTTCCTGCTGGACTTCATGCTGCGCTTCATGTACAAACAGGTACCCTGTCGACTGAAGTCATGTGACACATGTCTCTGCTAATGTGCATGCAGCTCTGACTTTGAGACTTTCTAAACCATAGGAATTATGTCGTGAGCGAGTCTTCATATCCACCCCTGGCTGTTCATATACATACAGTCTGTACTTTACTGCTCTTTGCTCTTCTGGTTAGATGCTGATTTCATCCTCTGTACTCTGCAATCACAAAGGTTAATCTTAAATGTCATGAGTCAGACTCTCAACCACTGAGTTATGATCATTTCAGTTCTGCCATAAGGTTCATTCTTGACTTTGCACAAACAACCCAAACTCTCTTTTCTGCAGCTTTTACCTGTATGGCACATCATCTTCGTTAGCGGATGGAAATGTTGACGGGGAAACTCAGTGACTGTTAGAAAGTGTCTCCTAAATAAATTCAGTTTGTTTTTAAGTCCAACTTTCCTTGGAGAGGACCTGCTCTGCTCATATTCAGGTTCATACTTGTATTTAAGGTTTCTACTGGAGCATGTTTACACACTTAATGTTCAAAGAGACACCTGATTTTTCTCATCCTGTCTGTGCTGGAACACAGTCTGTGTTCACCCTCTGCCTCAAACACTCTGTTTCAGCACAAATAATGTTGTGTTAAGCAGGGACTCTTAATTAGCCTGATTGGGTTGAGGCTTGTAGGCTTCATCAGGAGGAGAGCGAGTTAACCTGTAAGCAGTCGGCCAAAACTAAATGACAGAAGTTACATTGAGTTACTGTATAACAAATATTATTATATTATATATATTATTATATACAGTATAAAGGCTTTTGAAGCAGTTACTAAAAACTATGTCTGACTGAATTTGTGCTCGTTCAAAGGAAAAAAGATCATTCATTATTAAAAATTATTTTTTTTAACAATGATTTCTTTTTTCCTTCGCATAAAAGGGGGAATAAATAACAACAAAATAAACAACAAAAAAACACCTGTGTCAGTATCGGCCCAAAGTTTCACAGTCGGTACATCCCTTGTATAAATACAAACACTAGCTAAATGGACCTGCGTCATGTGTGACGTAGTTGAACAGAACACTTGTTAGATTTATCAGGGGCAGATGTCCTGCTCACTAAAACCAACAGAAGCTAAAAGAAACTACCTCGTGACCGTTTTTCTTTTAGTTGTAAAATCAGTTTATAATCTTCATATCTAAGCCCTGTCTTTAACTGAACAAACAGCTGCTGCAACAGCTGGAAAAAGCAAAAACCAGTCATGTTTTTACAGCTACAGTGTGCTAGAAGTTACTGAAATACAATGTTGGCCCTGGCTCTGCACCCTGAACTGAGGTCGCCCTTACGTCACTTTTGTAGCAATAAGATCACGTTAATTCTCAGCTGAGTTTTCACTTTTATCCAGTTCAGACCAAAGATTTGCAACGAAATTAGTTGAAACAAACAACTACTGTCAACGCTCTGTTCTTCAATGCTGTAAGCACATACAGCCAGCAGCAGCAGTGACCCACCGTCCGACACCGGCACACCGTGAGGACAGAAACAGAGGGCTCGGTGGGGACGGAGCACCTGCTGCAGCAAGCCAACACGCCGTCTGTGGTCATTTTGACTTGACCAGCGGACTTCACTACAAGCTGAACCAGCCGCCGGCCATTTGACCAGCTGAGTGTCAGGTGACACCATCAGCTGGCTTGAGTCGAGCTCAGACCGGCCAGTTCACACCGCTGACACTTTTCTCTGTGACGATCTAAAATGGTTTTGTCTCATCATGAATCTTTGGTCTGAACTGGACTTTAAGGGGAAATTGACTGGAAATCCACATTTTAAAACCCCCAGACCTCCTAAACCGTTCACATCTTTGTCACCTTTTCACCCCTGATGAGTTTGCACCTCTGGGTAAAAGAAATGCAGCACACTATGACGTCATACTGTAGCCAGAGTTGAAACAACAGTTTGAGTATTCAGAACTGAAGCCTGAGGCTTTACTCACAGGGAATGTTGATCTATATGTTTACGTCACTATTTGAAACTTCGTACATGTTTAATATGAACATCCTTCACTGAAACGTTACATATGAGACAGAAAAACATAGAAGGCCCCCTTTAATCCAACACTGAACACTGCAAGAGGTGTCACTGGCTGTGACCCTTAACACGGAGGACAAAGTCCACCGTCCTCGCTCTGACGCTAAACCACCAGTGACTTGTTTCAACACACACGTGTGGGCATGAAAAGAAAGTGAACCTGTTCTTCTACTGTTGAGTGTGACAAAAGAGTTGTAAAAGTACAGTGGCTGAAATCACAACAGTTCTATCTCCATGGCAACTGAGCAGACTCGTTCTGTGGATGAGGATCATGTGATACAGTTAAAATCCCTCAAATATTTTAATCATATTTGTTCAGTGTGTTCTGTGAGCATCAGATGGTATAAGAGCACAGTTGAAATGGTCTGTGGCGTCTCCAGCGGTTCAGGAACTGTAAAAACGTTTAGCCTGACCGCTGGGTGTTTTACGGTCAGTGTGTAGTTATTTGTCCAGAGAGGATTTAATGGATTTCAGTCGAAGTCTGTCAGCGCAAAATGAAATCTTCACCTGAAACCATAAAAACACTGAGTGACAGTTGACGTCCTGTCGTTGGGACTATTTTAAATAAGCGAACCCAGTTTACTGTGAGTTTAGAAGAAACCGTGAGTGTGTGTGTGTGTTGGTCTGTGACTCGACCTTTGGCCGTGTTAATCTACGGTAAGCACTGAGGAACATTCTGGAGAGTTTCATGACGCTTGAAAGAGGATTTTAGGCCGTCACAATGGCGGCTCTGTGGCTGGGCCTCCGCAGAGCTCACTGCTGCTTATTCCTCACATAAAGGCCATCTTTATGTGAGGAATAAGCCCCGCCCACACAGGTCAGGTCATGGTAGGGCTGCTTTTTAACACATCTCCTGCACAGGTCGCAAACAGAGCCTGGAGAATGAGATTTTAAATGAGGTGCTAAAGGTCACTGAGTCAGGTGTGTGTCGGACTAAATGGAAAGGCTTCTTGTGTGTCGCGTCATGTTGCATTTGTTTCTTAAAGATTAACCAGTTAGTGACCCAGATTCTTCCCCCATTTGTAGCGCCCCCTATGGATGACAGCATCCTTAACATTCACCTGTGACATGGGCCAGCACTGATTGAGACAAGCTGCCAGTCTGGTTCCATAAGCAGTCAGTGTCAACAAGAAAGTAGAACAAAACAGATTTGTGTATCAGACACATTTCCATTGTTGACAGTTTTTTTTTTTTTTTTTTTTTTTTAAAAAGATCCAAAACGATGGAGAAATACTGTAACACAAAACTCTCATGTTGTATGTTTGCCTAGAGAGTTGTTGGTGGCTATAATCATTCCTCCTGTCGAAGACTACGCCAAGCAGATCCATCGTCCCACCCGCGGTTTTTCCTTTTTAAATAGCTTCTTTTCCACCAACATTTCCAGTAACTTTTGTTTCCAGGAATTTATTTACCTGGATAAAAGAATTCCTGGTAATCTGTGTGGTTTGTGTTTCCACCGCACCGCAAAGTTCAGGAAAATGTATTCAGAGGAGGCTGATGACATAAGGGGGAGTGGTAAAGGAAACTGCACTTTACCTCCAGTCCAGAGGTTGTTTCGGCATGTGCCCTATATTTAGCTCCGCCAACTTGTTGGCTATTCTTCCATAGACTTGGTCGTTTCAAGTCGCTGACTCGAAGTCCCGCTGAATTTCTTCCTTGGCAGATACTCTCAGAAGAGCCTGGACCTCGTCGTCTGTCCACTTCTCGTAGCTTCTCTTCTTTTGCTCCATTTTCCAAATAATCAAAACAGAAAGTGAAGCCTGTAGAAATGTAATAAAGTTTGCAGTCACACTGCCCAGGAAGTGTTAAACACTGCAAGGGTGTGTTCCACCAATCAGTGTTCCTCAGCACACAGCCCCGCCCCCCAAGAATTCCGGGGAATCTGAAAAGTCCTACCCCCCTACTAGTTACTATTTTCAGGGAAAGTTTGGGGTTGAGGGAAAGTTTTTACCCCGGGTAATTTTGGTGGAAACACGCCAAGGTTTTTCAAAATCCCCTGTAAATGATAAAAGTTCCTGCAGTGGAAAAGGGGTTCATGTTATTGTCCCTCACACTGGCTGCTAACCAGGGCCTTTGGTGTGTCACACACTTATAAGTCCCACGAGCAAATCGGCGACAAATAGGTTCCCCTTGAAGGTTTTTTAAATTAAATAAAATTACATTTTTGTAAGCAAGACTTTGCCTCTGTATTAGAAAACGTGTGCGCACAACACACCGATACAGCCAATTAAAATTAATTCGTACCAGCTATGGACGTCATGCAGAAACTTTCCACCATAAGACTCTGAGACAACATCATCTTCTCTCTTCTGCTGACAGTGTTGAATTTGCAGCTCAGCTCACAGATAGTTAATACGACACAGTCTCTGGTTTTTGTTTGATATCTAGTGTCAGTGTCTAGTGTCAAAATATTGTTGCACATTTACGATCTGTCGTCAGCGCAGTGAGCTTGTTTTTTTGTTTACTATATTACAGGAATGCTGCTGTCACACTGAACATCCCGCTGAGCCTTGTTTAAACTTTAAAACTTATAAAAAAAACCCAAACAAACTGAAAACAAATCATCGATTATTCGTTTTGAACAGGCAAATCTGATCGGACTAACTTAACTCTGAGTCGGGTACAGCCCTACAAACCAAAGGCTGCCTAAAGGGAACAAGTCAAAATAAAAATTCCTACTGTTAGGTGGATCTGTTCTGTACACACGACTTCTGTTGCACGTCTGTCCGTTCTGGAAGAGGGACCCCTCCTCAGTTGCTCCTCTTTTCCCTGTTAAAGGATTTTTTTGGAGTTTTTGCTGATCCACTGAGGGTCTGAGGACAGAGGGATGACGTATGCTGTAAAGACTCTGAGGCAATTTGTGATTTATGATACAGGGCTTTATAAATAAAATTGAACTGATTTATGGTCTGTGAAAAGACAGCATTTATATAAACACCAACCTTTTAACAAATGGAGAGAAAGACGGTCTGTGGTCTTAAACAGATTGATTGCTGTTGTATGTCCGACCACCTCCTCCTGTCCCTCAGTGAATATTCATCACATGAATTTAATAACATGCTTTTATTTAATCCTGAGTGTGAGGCCACAGTCTGTATTTAATATTACACTGGACTAGCGACCGTGTGACGACCCCTCCGCTCTCCTCTGATCTCTGTCCAGTCGGACTCTTGGGTGGGCGGCGAGGAGGAACCTCTGACCGGCTTCACCTGGCGAGGCGGTTGCGAGAGGGAGACCACGGGCATCCTGGCCTGGAGCGAGGTGTTCGTGGTGGAGAAACCAGACGGCTGCAAGGTCAGTTCACAGGCCGACGCCCAGTCAGCGTCTTCTTTTAAATCCTCCTTTAAAAACATGTTTCAGGACGTGTCGTGTGTTCACAGTAATGCTACGAATGACACTGAAGTTAAAGAGCTGTGTTGTCGTTCCTGCAGGTTGCAGTTCTTTTAATCGACACACAGGGGGCGTTTGACAGCCAGTCCACCATCAAAGACTGTGCCACGCTGTTCGCCCTGAGCACCATGACCAGCTCCGTTCAGGTCAGCGGTATTTCACAACTCCAGCCGTGTTGTTCAGTGTCAGACATCACAATCTGAGTCCTGTGTGTGTTTGTGTTAAAGGTCTTGATGTGACGGCACTAGGTGACTAACAGGTTGAGTTGTTGGTTTGCTGTGTGCGTTTCAGGTGTACAACCTGTCCCAGAATGTCCAGGAAGACGACCTCCAGCACCTCCAGGTCAGTAACAGCCTGCGGTCAGTTTTACAAACAGCTCCCAGCCCATTCTGCCTTCTCTCCAACCAACCGATACGGGGTAAAAAAAAATCTGCACGCTACCTGGACTAACTAAATCAGCCACAGGTCACTGAGTACACTTACCGGGTACAGTTGTGTGTGTCCACTATGCGTGAGGTGAGTCATAAATACTTTGATTTGCAAAACGTGCATCGGTGCTTTTACTCCAAGTGAAAACAACCCAGAGCACTTTGTCAAGAGGGCAGCAGAAAACACCGCCCTGTTTCCTTTTTGTCCTCAAACATGATTTATAGCAAGATTATCAACACGCTCATTATATAAACTTTAACTGTTCTTTGTACGACTTCAAATGACGAATGGAATTGGAAGTTGTTGCATCTTCGTCTGTAGTCTTCAACCCGCACTTTTTTCAAACTGCAGCATGTGAAAGTGGAAGGGATGGGTACATTAGTGAAGTCAGTGTCACTGGTGCATGCTGCTGTAAAGGCCCTGACACACCAAGCTGACGGTTGGCCGTCGACCAAAGTCAGTCCGTCGGTGAGCGTCTGTCGCCCTAGTTTTTGCGGTGTGTCCCGCACCATCAGCGCGTCGGTGTTGGCGGCTTTTCGGCCGATTGAGCATGTTGAATCGGCGGCGGAGCTTGTCAGTGAGAGAGATCACTCTGATTGGCTGTTCAGGTTTTATTTCCTCGCCCCTGTAGCGAGTGAATCTGCCTGTAGTGAAACCGGGGCTAACCGGTGCTTCCTCCTCAGGCTCCACTTCACTCAGCTGCCCGACAGACCCGCTGCTTCTTCACACTTTAACCTGATTAACAAACCGGAGCTAGCTGGGAGCGGCTAGCGGAGCGTTAGCCGCAGCATGACCGGAGGGAAGCACAGCCAGTTAGCCTCCGCTAGTCTCTGAGCTAGCCCCGGCTCTCCGTTTGGATCCAACCGGAGCACCGAGCCCTGGTTTGTTATTCAGGTTAAAGTGGGAAGAAGCAGCGGGTTTATCGGGCAGCTGAGTGAAGTGGAGCCTGCGGAGGAAACACCGGGACCGTCTGGATGTAATAGTCCGTGGAGGTGCTGCAGTGCTCGGCTGCAAAATACCACCCGAAAATAGATCCACATCGGGCACGAGAGTCTTTTCTGGGAAGATCCGTACGTCATAAGGTGCACTACCTCTATTTAAGCAGTGTCCATTTGTCTAAAGGTTTGTTAGAAACAGTTGCTGCTTAAGGCCAGCTGTGTCACCCTAAAGTACGTGTCCAGTTTTGTTAAGATTTCAGCAAAAGTTAAATCACTTTGTACCTTCTGATAACGAGACGTCTCACTGCTCTTCACTGTCCAACCTGACAGCAGCTGTTGATTTCTAATCCAGCAGATTTACAGCAGCATTTCAGTTAAAGCTCATCCTCCTGTGAGTGAAGAGCTCCATATCAGGTGTTGTTTGATGTGTTCAGGTCTGAAGCCAGCAGCCTTTATACCTTATGAGGCAGAGAGTGGCTCGGACTGACAGCCTGACTTAAATCGGTCACAGTAGAAAGTTCTCTTCCATCTTTGGTCCCAGCTGCTCATCACTGCACTCCAGACATCACCTGTCAATCACACAGTGAGGGCGGGGTCGTTCTGATTTTAGATCATTGCTGGGCTTTTTTCCCCTCAGAGCTGAGTGATGCTCACATTGTTCTGGATTCCCGTGAAAAAAAATATTGGGATTCTTATTTTAAAACAGGTGCTGACAAAGTATCAGCAGCAATGAGGCAACAAACACAAGTCAGACCAACCTCCTCAGCTTCGATCCAGTGTTTTCTTTCTTGTTTATTCCAAACAAAGACGAGTCTCATCTCCTGCTGAAGCACAAAGGACTTTGTAGATTGTAAACCAGCAGCTATGAAGCTTTGATGGACCGGATAAAGGCGAATCAGATACTCACACGTTTGATCCTACACTAACTAGCTTTATGACCATGTTTCGATGTTTGATTAGATTTTAAGCTGCTGGTTGTTTCTTCTCCTCAGCTCTTCACGGAGTACGGACGGCTGGCCATGGAGGAAGTCTACGAGAAGCCCTTTCAGGTGCGATGTGCTAACCACGCTCACAGTCCATGTGATATTCACACAGCTTGAGTTTAGAGAGCTTCTGAGACATGAACATTTGAACTTCAGTTCTTGAAAGACCAAATGAAACCTTAATGTTCCTCTGTTTTTAGCGAGCTGTTTAAGACGCTCCATTTTAAAGGGATAGTTTGCTTCTTTGTTTTTTTTTTGTTTGTTTGTTTTTTTGAAGTAGGGTTGTATAAGGTGCTTGTTTATGGTCAGTGTACTACCTACAGTAGGTGGCGGTTGGTACTCCTTTTAGTTTGGAGAAGCAGGCTGGAGACATGGAAGCTAGGCAATATAGTGCTGTGGACGGGGGCGGCATCAAAATGTATTTTAGGCAGGCAGCGACCTCCAGGGCTGAAAAATGAAGCCAATGCTTAAGTGCCAAAAACTGCAGTTCCTCTAATGTCCACTTGAGGCTGGCTCCAAGAGCGAGTCAGTCCCCACAGACCTCCATGTTAACATGTAGAGACACAGCCTGGTACAAAAATTAGTTTTGGCATCTGTGGCTAATTTCAACATTCATGACAACTGCACAGTGGGTGGATTTTTATATAATCTAATCACCTGTTTACATTTTATTAAGGTTTTAAGTTAAACATGATTAAGGGCGGGGCTAATTGAGCCACAGTCTGTCTGCTGCTAGTGATCTTGGCCCCCATATATGGTCACTTCTGGCACCAAAAAATTAAGTTGGCAGCAGCTAAGTTGTAAAGCTTGAGGCTCCAGAACAGGAGTCCACACACACACACACCCACACACACACACACCAATGGGTGATGCCAGGTTGACTACGTCCATTATTGTGCAGTCTGTGATTTTAGCCTCAGTTGAAGTGTACACTACATGGAGCATATTTCCACCACCTTGCTGTCAGATCTTGATTTCTCACAGGAAACTGAAGCCATTATCTCTTCTGCTCAATATATGTTCTCTTCAAAGCCTCTACACTCCAGATTCCCCTTTCTCACCAAAGTTAGCACATGTATGCAAGTTTGTACGCCTCTTCACCGGCGACAGTCGTAGCCGGAGACATTTTGTTTTCAGGTTGTCCGGCCCATTCTTGTGAATGTAATATCTCAAGAACAGCTTTCTTTAAATTTGGCACAAACATTCCCTTGGACTCAACGATGGACTGATTAGATTTTGGTGGCCATAGGTCAAAGATCACGGTCTGTGTGATATCATCTGTCTCATTCTCATGAACGTGGTATCCCAAGAATACCTTGAGGGAATTTCTTCAAATGTGGCACAAACACA
The DNA here is from genome assembly GCF_041903045.1 of Epinephelus lanceolatus. Classification (NCBI taxonomy): domain Eukaryota; kingdom Metazoa; phylum Chordata; class Actinopteri; order Perciformes; family Serranidae; genus Epinephelus; species Epinephelus lanceolatus. The sequence continues at coordinate 49,503,114 of NC_135736.1, forward strand.
AAGCACAAAATGTGCGCCGTCCTCTTCACTGGGTACATAATAATAAACTGTTGCCCTGGATGTGAAGACATCATCGAGATCTTGCTGACTTTGTTAAATTTTTGAAATGAAGAGCTCCGTCCTCAGAGACAGAACTGTCATATAATATCTGGTTGGTTAATGTCAGCTTCGTCTTTGATCATAAACTTAAAGTTTTACGCCGTTTACTTCTCATCGCTTTCAGAAAAGGCTCCTCTCCCAGTATTGTATCTATAGAAGAAATCCCGGAGTCTGATTCTTCCGTCAAAACAACAAATGTCCTGCATCTGATGTCTGCACTGCCACCGGAACACTGGCAGTTCAACTTGTGTCCCATCTGCTTGGCGCTACGTGACTTCCTGTACCCGTGCACTACTTTACTCAAAACGTCTCACATGCTGAGTTTAAAAAAATTCTCAGAAAACAAAACAGCAGTCAAAGGAAAAAAACATGCTTCACAGTAACAAGTTGACCAATCCTGCTGTACCAACTCCTACTGACCAACAAGCGGACAACAGAGATGAACCAAGCCAGTGATGTCACCAGGTAGCTTGTAGTAAGATGGCTGCGCCCTGCTGGCAAAATGGTGAAATCACAATCTAGTTTTCCAGCACATCAAGACAGATACAAAGTTTGACTGTCATATCCTGCTTTAAGTAAAACTCATACAGTCACAGTCATGGTGTTCAGTGTTTCATCTCCTCTTTAAATACGGAAGCAAGATGTTAGCGGGTGTTTGTGGGTTTTGATGCAACGGCAAAGAGGCTAAAAACAGTAATTTTACCTGTTGTCAGTTAGTTTGTGCTGCTGTGTGACTTTGGTGAATACAAACTAAGCCTTGAAATACCAAAGTCACACAATAACTCAAACTCACCGGTAGACCAGCAGCTCCTGTGTTCTGAGAGATATAATTAATGTTTTGTCAATGGAGTCTGGTGGCTTTGAAGAGAACTCTTTTTATGTAACTGCTTCAGTTCCCTGTCTGACAGCGAGGAAAAGAGGTGAAAATATTCCAAATATTGCATACACTTCAACTGATACTGAGTTTTTTAGGTGTCTAAAATACATTTTGTTTCTGCCCATGTCCACAGCAGTACATCACTTAGCTCCTCTAAACTGGGGGCGGGCTGACCCGTTACAGTAGGTGATACACTGACTATGGATAAATACCTCACACAACCCCACCACCAAAAATCTGAACTATCCCTCAAAGTTTGTGTGATTGTATTTGTGTTGCAAACAAATCTGAAGAAAACTGTGTCAGAATAAGTTATTATTTTTTTCATCTTTTCCCTTAATGACTGAAGATCAGTTATGGTTCCTGGTTCAATAAGCTGAATGTGTCCTTGTGTTCAGACGCTGATGTTCCTGATCAGAGACTGGAGTTACCCTTACGAACATCCGTACGGTCTGGAGGGAGGACAGAGCTTCCTGGAGAAGCGACTGCAGGTCAGTCTCTTCGCTCAGGCTGGAGTCTGGTTTTAACATCTGCAGACTGACCACGTGTTCACGTCCGTGTCCATGTCTGTGTTCAGGTGAAGCAGAACCAACACGAGGAGCTGCAGAACGTCAGGAAACACATCCACTCCTGCTTCTCCAACATCAGCTGCTTCCTGCTGCCTCACCCTGGCCTCAGGGTGGCCACCAACCCCCACTTTGACGGGCGACTCAGCGGTACAACACTGACACTGACACAACAACAGCTCCACAGGCTCAGCAGCCAGTCAACACAAGTCAGCTTATATGTGCTCGGTTTGTTTGTGTGTGTCTCAGATATCGATGAGGAGTTTAAGAAGGAGCTGGTGAACCTTGTTCCAACACTGCTCTCTCCAGAAAACCTGGTGGAAAAAGAGATCGGAGGAGTTAAAATCACCTGCAGAGACCTGCTGCAGTATTTCAAAGTGAGTTCATGTTCCATCTGTCCAGCGTGGCCTTTCATCAGGTTCACTGGGTCAGTGACACAGAGTTCCCCCAGATCCTTAACAAGTCATTGAATCAATTTATCTTATAATATGGCCTTAATGGGTATTAAAATCTCTTAAATCAATCGTTCAAAGTCTAAAGAATGCTGAGACACGGGAGGTAGGATTTTATGAATCTTTTTATGCCTCTACACCGGCGATAGCTGTGGCCTGAGGCATTATGTTTTCGGGTTGTCCTCATGTCCGTCCGACTGTCCCATCACTTGAAAGCGCTGATTTGAAACTCTTTCCCAGTTTTTGTTTGACGTGGATAGACCATGTGATATGTTTTAATTTGATGGTACAAAAATATTTATCTGTGTGTAAATTGGGCCGGGATGGGCAGGTGTTGCATTTCTTTCGATATATTCGTCATTTTTTATCATTTTACAAATGGAAAAATTGGTCGAATCAGCTGGTTATAATCTACGTGGTGAATATACCAGAGAGGTCTGACGTGGATCGGGGACGGGGCCAAAATTGCCGCACCCGAAGTCAACCGCAGGAGAGGGGCAGTAGAGACAACAAACGGTTGTTTGAAAGAGAAGAAAAGAAGAACAATAAAACTGTGCCCCATTGTATATGTTAACAAAGTAGGTTAAAGTGAAAAAATAATTGATTAACACATCATATAGGTGAAAATAAAGATGTCAAACGTGGGTATTTTTTTTATGTGGTACATAAAGGCAAAATCAAAGTATTCAGAAACGGCCAAAATATGCTCAGACTCCAAAGGGTTAAACATCCATTTATTTAGTCTGGCTTTTAATGAATGTAAATCTTTTATTTTATATATATTCTGGCATTTGTACTATTCTTAATGGGCTCTGTACTTTTCATTTACCTTCACTTTTATATTTCATTTATCATTCGTGTCCATCGATTGTCTAATCTTGATTTCCTTTTGCTTTAGTGCTGCATTTTATTGTGAAGCACTTTGAGCCGCTTCCCTTGCATTAAAAGTGCTCGATAGATAAAGTTTATTATTAAAATGTTAGATTTAAAGCCTTAAAGTTTTTGTTGTGACTGTTGTGAATCCCCTGCTGTCCTTTGGATGTGGTGATTGTAAATGTTTTGATGTCTCTGGAGAGCGATAACTGGGGGAACAATCATGAGTCCAGCTCTGAATTCTGTCTGTCATTTTTTCAGGCTTACATGAAGATCTACCAGGGAGAGGAGCTTCCTCACCCCAAGTCCATGCTGCAGGTCAGCTCAGCACTCACTGCACTTCAGATAATCTTGCTGTTGAACAGCGCCACCTGCTGGGCAGTTGTCCACTGTGCACATCCTTTGAGCTGAATAAGAAGCTCTTAAAATGAACTTTTCAAATCATAAGTGTCGTTTTTCTCTAAATGTTTAAATTGAACCTTCAGGATGATCAGACATGTTTATTTATGAGATGATGATGATGATACATTAATAATAACATCCATCAGATCAGACTGGAGCAGACCTCATGTAAAAGGTCTCTGTGTTGATCTGTAATTTGTCGACTTCACTTCTACATGTTGAATGTATGTTTTGTCATCTGTTACCTAGGCAACAGCTGAAGCTAATAACCTTGCGGCTGTAGCAGGAGCCAAAGACTTGTACAACAAAAGTATGGAGCAGGTAACGCATCACAGCCCCACTGTCAGTAGACATCAGGGATCCAAAGGCGTTATATGTTTGGGTTGTTCTTCTGTCCGTCTGTCCATCCTTGTGAACGCAATATCCCGAGAAGACCTGGGGGGGATTTGTTTTTGTTTTGTTTGTTTTTCTGAATTTGGCACACGTCCACTTGGACTCGGAGATGAACTGATTAGATTTTGGTGGTCAGAGGTCAAGGTCACTGTGACCTCATCCATTGAATCAGTGTCTCAAGAACACCTTGAGGTAATATCCTCAAATTGTCACAAACATTCACTTGGCACATAAGTGAGGGAGTTCAAGTACCTGTGGGTCTTGTTCACCAGTGAGGGTAGACTGGAGTGAACCCATGGTTCAGAGAGGGCTGAGCTGAAGGGCAAAGCTTTCGATTTCTTTACTTTACTTTATTTGAGCAGGGACAATACATACTAATACACAGTGACAGACACTAAAACATGCATAAAACTGTAAGTATGCCAGTGTTAGCAAGGTTGGTAGTTTTCAGCTGCAGTCCCTGGGCTAGATGTTAAAGCCAAAAACAAAATATATAAAGACATTTTTAAAACTTAATTAGTAGCAAATATTTAAAAGGACATTCATGCATCTAGTTACACATGCAGTAATAGCTAAATTAAAGAGTGTTACCACACGATCTAGGGGCAATACAAGGACATTACACGGTCAGGCGACAAGAGTACAGTCGGACTAGCATGCAGATAGTCATGCAGGCAACACACACACACTATGCAGAGCAGGTAATAAACATTATGTACAGGGACAAAGCAAAGCCAACACATGATCATGCATTGCACAGGCAAGCACACAAGGAGACAGTCAAGAACAGTCAGGCGAGCAGGCAGACATACATATTTCCTCTGTGGGGTGTCTGGGCTCAGCTTTAGAGATAGGGGGAGGAGCTTGGACATCAGGAGGGAGCTCGGGGTAGAGCCGCTGCTCCTTCATGTTGAAAGTGGTCAGTTGAAGTGGTTCAACATCTGATCATACACTAATAATGACCAAATTTCACACCTGTCTAATAGGATTATTTTCAGATATGTGGAAAGATCTTGTCATCCTGTTCGCAGGTCTGTGGCGGAGACAAACCCTACATTTCTCCAGCAGAGCTGGAGCGCCGTCACATGGAGCTGCGGCAGGCATCAGTGCGGCACTTCCGCTCCGTTAAGAAGATGGGTGGCGACGATTTCTGCCGGCGCTACCAGGAGCAGCTGGAGGCGGAGCTCGACGAGGCCTACACCAACTTCAGCAAGCACAACGATGGCAAGAACATCTTCTACGCCGCGCGGACGCCCGCCACACTGTTTGCCGTCATGTTTGTCATGTACGTGGTGTCACTGGTCACGGGCTTCGTGGGCATCAACTCTGTGGCCACGCTGTGTAACCTGGTGATGGGCGTGGCTCTGACAGCGCTCTGCGTCTGGGCTTACGTCAAATACTCTGGAGAGTTCCGTGAGGTCGGAGGAATCATAGACCAGGTGGCTGAAACCCTCTGGGAACAGGTGAGAGGACGGCTTTACATGATTACACCCTTCTGGTTTCAGCCGTCAGCCACACTGAAAGCTTTGATCTACTGATTCTGTTCATCCTGAAAACCTGAATTTGCTTTTCCACCCTTGTCTTTATTTTATTTTGTATAATAGAGATGAGACATGAGATGTGCATGGAGCAATGAGGGCACCGTAACCTTCCTCACATAAATACATGACATTTCCATCTTTTGAGCTTTGCCTGGAGCTCCTTAATCACCTCTTCTAGTGTCCTCTTCTCTCACTGCTCTCCTCATTAACTAACAGAAGACTTCATGGTTTAGACTCTGTATTGATGCTTGATTCACTTGGAACACATTTCTGTCATCCTTCACCTTCTTTTCATCCTCTTCCTCTTTATTTTCTCTCAATGCTTCCAGAGGACTCCACGAAAGGTGAGTTCTATTTACCTGTACAGGTTCCTGAGTTTGGTCCAGTTGTGTAAAATAATCCTCAAACAGTTTAAAGACAAAGAGATGCAGGGTTCCCACTAGAGGTCGACCGATAGTGGATTATTAATGGTCAATATAATAACGAAAGTTTGGAGCAGGAAAAAGCCGATTGGCTGATAACACCCTTTCCTGAGAAAATTGTATCTGATGTACAGTAAAGTGAGATTGAAAGTTTATTGTGCATTCACTGCTGGAGTGCACTGAGTGCTGACCATGCTTGCTAGCAAAACAGAACGCACATAACACTATTAATATAACCAGAAACCATATGATGCCCCTAATAAAGAAGTAAAGCTGTCCCACGTGTGTTCACTTTCATTTAAATCATACAGATTATCTAAATCACACATTTCCTTGTATTTGCATGTGGGGAACTCCGTGCAAAAGCCTTACAGCCACACCTATGTGACTAGTGGAGGTTACAGCTATCGGAGCCCCGTTTGGCCATTAATGATAATGAAATGATAATGAATTCTACTATAGAATCTACTGCTGTGCTGTGTGGCCATTAAAATATCACATTTTAAACTAACAAAATAAAATCAGGGAAATTGAGTAAAATATGATGGAAGAGTTATGAAAACATTTTGAAAATTCATTGGTAAAGACGTGTGGGAACGCTAGAGAGGATTTTAAATTCAACAGGTCAGGAGTTTAACATGAGCAGAAACATGGCAGCATTTTCATGCTGCTCAGCTTCAGACCTGCAAGAATTTATATCAGGTTCAATTCAAATTTTCAATTTTATTTGTAAAGCCCAATATTACAAGTTACAAAGTGCCTTAGAGGGCTGTAGAACACACAACATCCCTCTGTGCTTGGTCCTTCGGGTAAGGAAAAACCACCCAAAAAAGCCTTTTGTGGGAAAAAATAGATTAGAATAATAATAATAATAATAATAATAATAATAATAATAATAATAATAATAATAATAATAATAATAATAATAATAATAAATGTTGGACAAAGTGGTTTACAATAAGAGTATTATAAGCACTAATGAGCAAACATAAAATCATAGTCGTAAACCCTTAAATCATAATATCAAGTAAGATAGAACATTTTAAAAGAACTGCACCAGCGTGAAGCTTAAAAAGAAAACAATAATGGTAGAAACCTCAGAAAGCATCTGAGGATGGATCCCTCTTCCAGGAAGGACAGACGTACAATAGATGTCAAAATCCAATAAACACATTGACAACTGATGTTGTCAATATGGACTTTCTCAAACATATCTGATATGACCAAATGGGAGCGCTCTGCACACGGTCTTTTAAGTTGTTTCCACTAAACACTTTCAGTGTGGTACCACTTGAACCGGTACGAAACCTTTACAGACATGTATCTAAACCTTAGATCTGTTTCACTGCAGACAGTACTCTTACATGTATCTGGGGGTGTTTCTCAGAAAAGAACAGCGTCAAGTGCTTAGAGTTGCAATCAATGGAATATTTGGAAGATCAACTTTCTTGCTTAACTTAAAAACTCAATGAACAAACCCACGATTTTAGTCCCTCCAGAATTGGCTAGACTTTGACGTTAAACCTGAAAATAACTGCTGGGTAAAGGTAGCCATATGATGCTAACAGTCAGCCCTGTGACAGGCACATGGCTTCGGTCCTGCAGCAGCAGTCTGATAAACAGTGAGAGAATTCGTACGCTGCACGCAGCTCCACAGTGAAATGAGACATTCCCTTTGTCTTTTTTAGTTTTGAACAAGTTATGTCTTAAATTTTTCACTTATTTGACCATTGCACGCCGTGCTGCGACGGGACTCAACTGTTCTGACCTTTCACACCTCGAATGCTCACTTTGCTGGTACCATTCACATCTTTTTACACTGGAAATGCAAAAATAACTGTAATGTGTAACAAACTGAAATTTAGTGAGCTGCACTGCTTGGTGGAATCAGGGCTCTTGTACACCTGGTGTTAACATGTGATCTGCATCTAGATAATGACATTTGATGAACACGTTTCACATTTACACCTGGTCGTAGAATGTAGATGTAAATGTGCTGATTAGTCAGATGTGGCCGGTGGACTCGTCATAGTGTGTCTTAGGTCGAGGGAAGCGCTGCCACAAATGGACATAAAATTAATTTATGAGATATATCAGTGTGTCATCTGCATAATGGTGAAATGAGACGTTATGGTTAATGATCTAAAGGCAGCAGTTAGAATTTTTAGCACGACTTTGGTTCTTGACTATTTCAGTATTCAGGGCTTTGCACTCCTCCAGCTAACCTCCTCCTCCTCTTCCTCCAGGTTTTCTCCAAACTCTTCGAAGTGGCCCGGAGTCGAGTACCTTTGGGAAGCCTGATCCCAGCGCCACGGCCCCGGCTCGCCTCAAACAACAACGTCAAGAAGAAAAACTAGCAACACGCCATCTTGTTCCCGTCACGTTTATCCCCCCTCTCCCTCACTCTCTGCTCGGTTTTGAAACAACGTCTTTTTAGGGCGGTTTGAGACGTGTAAATGAGTTTTTGTTCCCTGACTGTAGATGAAGGTTCCTCGCCGTGCCGGCTGTAGGTTTAAGGACTCGCCATAGACCCGGACGAAGCAGTGTGGTGTATTTTATTATTTGTCAGTGGGCGGGGTTAAGGTATTTATTGGTGGGAGGGGCCATTATTCTATCACCGAGGTTCATCCCAGGTGTGTGTTTGCCTGTTGGATGAAGACAACTCGACATTCCCATTTATGTGAATGTATGAATGAAGAGCATGACCACAGACCCTCCTCTTGGTTCCCCTCTCCTCCCTCCTGTCGTCTCCGTCAGGTTGGTTTCTTTTGCTGGGCGGCGTCACGAGGAGGAGTCACAACCAAAGTTTACAGCTTTACTTATAGAAGCTCTCAGACTGAGCGGACTGACAAACTGCAGCTGACGTTTCTAGGACTTCAACAACAGTTTGGTTTTTGGGAAATTTTACAGAATATCTTACTCAGAATCACAAACTCATGGATGTTTCTACATTTCTGTGCAGGAAAAGTGTGTGTTGGAACAGTCAGACTGATCGAGTTTAGCTTCATGTCTTAATGAAACTGAGGTGACTCCACTTGAGTTGACAAACACGCCTCCAGCTGTGAGGCTGTCGGAAACTCTGAACTTTTATATCCATTGAAATGACCTCTAGTCTGTCAGTGAGATCAGAAGAACAACAAAAATACTTGTCCATTGAGTTTAGTTTTGACCAAATGCCTGCGGTAAATGTTCACTTGTGCCTTGTTTTCACTACATGGTTTGACTCCTTTTACCTTTGGCACCATCTCCTTTTCGCTGCAGAAATGACCTCCTCAGTGTGGGCAGGACTCTCAGCTGATTGCCATAGTGACACCACGTGAAACTTCTGTGACATCACCTTTAACGCCACACTCCGCCAAAACAGAAGAACGTCTGCACCTCGTCAAGGTGCCTTAAGACAAATTCTTCAAATTTGGCACAAACGTCCTGTTGGACTCAAATGGACTGATTAGATTTTGGTGGTCAAAGGTCATGTCGCTGTGACCATGAGTCTGTCTCATTCTTGTGAACGTGATATCTCAAAAGGCCTTCAGGGAACATCCTCAGATTTGGCACAAACATCCGATTGGACTCGAGAATGAACTGATTAGATTTTGGTCCTCAAAGATCAAGGTCATTGTGGCCTGGTGTGTCTTTGCCTTGTGAGTGCAGCATCTCAACAACAATTTGACAAATGTCCATTCAGACTCAGCGATTAACTGATCCAGAATTTTGTGGTCAAAGGTCACTGTGACCTTGCTTCTGTCTCATTCTCGTGAGCGTGATATGAGAAGGCGTTAAGGAAATTTCTTCAAATTTGGCACAAATGTCCACTTCGACTCAAGGATGGACACATTACAATTTGGTATGTGAAGGTCAAAAATCCATATGCTAATTTGACAAAGTTTCACACAATAGTCCGACAGGATAAAATGATGACGTGATGACATTTTATATCAAAAGCTCAAAGGTCAACAACTGGTCTGAACGTGCTGTCATCACTTGACCTCACTACAGGACTCAGGTCATGTGGCAAACAGCCTAAACCTCACTGAGTAATTATTAGTTCAGTATGTTAGCTTAGCATTGCTCATTTTCATCAGTGGTTTTCTCAAACATGGCATTTTTAAATAGTTTTTTTACGTGGCTGTGGGAGCAGATAACAGGAAGTGTCTCCGTGCGACTTAATGTTTTAAATTTTGAATACGAAAATGATTGCGTGTAGTTAAATCAGAGTCCACAAGAGTTGAACGTTGTTGGCAGGTGCTTCAAGCTCTTGTGAATTTGCAAAAACATTCTTAGAATTTTAAAACCTGCTTCATATACAAACAGTTTTTTCACTCTGCGTTTTTGCAAACATTAGAAAACAAAACATGATTCTAGCCTGCACGTGGCTGACAAACCACAGGGGCAGTTTCCCACAGGCAGAGCTAAACTCTGCTCAAATCAGCGCTCAACGCTTTCTATCAATTCACTTATTTCAAATAAATATACAGGATTTAGACACTTACTGAAGTTCTCTACATGCTTGACTCTGCGTACAGTCTCTGTTCCAAACTAGACGTCCATGAGTTTGTCCGACTCTGTTAAAGTAGAGCTGTAAGTAAAATAAGCTAAATTTCCCATAAAACCAGCTGACCCTACAAGTAGCCAGCTCAATTACTTGATCATGTCATCTTTATTGATTTGTTTGTTATTTTCAGATCAGAAATGGCATCATGATTTTCAGTATTAACCTCTTTTTGTGTTTTTAATTTACTTTAAAGGTTCGCAGTTCAGATGGATCTCATGTCTGGAGTCAGGAACTGTTTATTCACGAACAGTCTATCCTTCTGTCACAGCCCCGGCTCTGTACTTAAAGGGACAGTTTGGATTTTTTGGTGTGGGGTTGTATGAGGTTCTTATCCACAGTTAGTGTATTACAAACAGTAGATAGCAGCTGGCACGCCCCCAGTTTGGAGAAGCAGCTAGAGTCCCCATTAAAGCTAAGTAACGCACTGCTGTGGACGGGGTCAGCAGCAAAACTTATTTTAGACACCATAAAAAAAACTTAATATCAGATGAAGTGTATGAAATATTAGGAATATTTTCACTGCTTTACTTTACTGTCAGCACTGAAAATAATAATACAGCTAGTTGGTTAGCCACCTAGTTCACCTCGCTGTTTAGGGTAAGTGCGGGACAGGGATTTAGCATTAGCTAGTTAGCATGAGTAATCAAGAATTAATGGGTAAGAGTTGGTCTATCATCAGTGTTATGTACTGTATTTTTTTTCTTTTATGAATAGGCCAATTTATCTTTGCTAAAAAAAAATGTTAGATTAATTTTATTGTGTGTTTTGGAAAAGAATTTGGAAAAATTTTGAAAAAAGAAAAAAAAAACACAACCTTAAATTAGAACTTTAATTCAAGTCCCAAACAATAATTTAGCAGTCCCTCGTGCAGTAACTCTGAGGGTCTCTTAGGGTCACCGACCTCCTGTTGAAGACCCAGGATTGACTGCTTTGCTGTCAGACAGCCCTTTCTGACAGGGAGCTGAAGCTGTTTAATCAGTCTATGTGCTCTCCGAAGCCAGACTCCATTAACAAAGACAGTAATTTTAGCTTGCACGACACAGGAGCTCAATCAGTGTGTTTCTTTGGTTAATTGTGCGACTCTGGTGAATCCCAAGTAACCCTTTAAAACACCGAAGTCATACAATAATAGAAAGAGACTAACTAATCGAGGCAGCGTCGACTAGTAGCTCCTGTTTTTGTCAATAGAGTCTGGCTTTAAAAAAGAGAGATAGCAGCCTCCTGTTGGAAAGGGCTGTGGGACAACAGGGTGAAGCAGTAGAAATATCCTAAACACCGTGTACTCTCAAACTGATACTGATTTTTGTAGGTGGCTAAAAGATGTTTTGTTGCTGCCCTCATACAAACCCGCCTCAAAAAAATCTGAGCTATCCCTTTAACTTACAAACATGAGATTGGTATCGATCGCCAACAGAGAAACTAAACACTTTGTACTATTCCTTAAGTCTTTAATAATGTCTGGATTATTATTTTTGGGATGTCTCATTCAACCTGGCAGGTCATGATGATGATCCTCAGTCCTCTGCCAGCGTTCACAGGATAAAGCCTTTAAATTAGTTCCTCCAGTCCAGTTCAGCTGAGACCTTGTAGATAATATTTAATTCTGTTATTTAACTCGAGTGTTATTCCCTCTCCGTCATTCCATCTTCATCTCCACACCTCTGAAGGACTGAACCAACGCCTCTTGTTTTTAAAGCACCAGAAGCTGTTTAGTTAAAACACTAAAAATCACGTCACCACCGACATATAACATGAGCACTTTGTTAAGATGGTGTCAGTGTTTCCGTTTTTAAAGCCAAAATCCGTGAATCGGATGACTGATAGGGTCATTCCAAACATCGACCTCATCACATCGTTGTTTTCCTGAATCCTGTATTCTCCATTTAATCATCATTCCATCCACAAACATCACCGCTGTGTGCTTTTTGTTTTTGTACAGTTTAGTTTTTTACATCCACACATAGGGCATGTGTATGAAATATATACATATATAAATATAAATTTTCTAGACCTTTTTGTAGCTGGAAGAACAACGGTTTGGGTGGTAGACCAGATTCAGCTCACTGGATGTAAAGGAATGCTTTCGTGATTTGTGGATATGTCTAATAAATTCCTTTTTATATATATATTTGTAAATTTAATCTTACATGAGCACTGCGATTCCACCCCCTGCTGGCAAAGAATGTTTATAATCTGGATTTTTTTTTCGTCTTCTGTTGCATTTTAAAGTTATTTTCGTTAATTTATTTTTCAATACAATATTAAACCAAACTCCTACAACACAAACAGCAGTGTCGTTCCCTTTCTTACACGTCTGTTGTTACGAAGAGTGGTAGGCTAGCCAACATTGTTAGCATGTTCAAGCAAATTAAGGCTAGCCAGCATCATTAGCTTGTTCAAGCACCAAAGGGTAGCCAACAACATGAAATGTTCAAGCTAATTAAGGCTAGCCAGCATTGTTAGCTTGTTCAAGCTAATGAATGGTAGCCAACATCGTTAAATGTTCATGCTAATGAAGGCTAGCCAGCATCATTAGCTTGTTCAGGCACCAAAGGGTAGCCAACAGCATTAAATGTTCAAGCTAATGAAGGCTAGCCAGCATTGTTAGCTTATTCAAGCTAATGAATGGTAGCCAACATCGTTAAATGTTCATGCTAATGAAGGCTAGCCAGCATCATTAGCTTGTTCAGGCACCAAAGGGTAGTCAACAACATGAAATGTTCAAGCTAATTAAGGCTAGCCAGCATTGTTAGCTTATTCAAGCTAATGAATGGTAGCCAACATCGTTAAATGTTCATGCTAATGAAGGCTAGCCAGCATCATTAGCTTGTTCAGGCACCAAAGGGTAGCCAACAGCATTAAATGTTCAAGCTAATGAAGGCTAGCCAGCATTGTTAGCTTGTTCAAGCTAATGAATGCTAGTCAACATGGTGGAATGTTCAAACTAACAAAGGCTAGCCAACATCGTTAGCTTGTTCAAGCTAATTAAGGGTGGCCAAAATTCTTATTTTTTTTAAATTTTAGATACTTTATTAATCCCCAAGGGGAAAATTCAATCTTTTCACTCTGTTCCAAGCCAAGTCCCTATGGACCTAGCTAGCCTAGCTTGTTAGCTTGCATCAGTTAAGAAAGGCTGGCCATTATTGTTAGCTTGTGCAGGCTAATGAAGACTAGCCAACATCATTAGCTTGTGTAAGCCAAGAAAGGCTTGTTAGCTTGTTCAAGCTACCGATATGCTTAGTTTGTTTTAGACTAATGAATGCCAGCCATCATCATTAGCTAGTTCAAGCTAATGAAGGCTAGCCAGCATCATTAGATTGTGTAAGCTCAAACGCTAGCCAACTTTGTTAGCTTGTTCAAGCTAATGAAGACTAGCCAACATCATTAGCTTGATCAAGCTAATGAAGGGTAGCCAACATTGTTAGCATGTGTAAGCTAAGAAAGGCTAGTGAACATTGTTTGTGTGTTCAGTCTACTGATTGCTAGCCAACATGGTTAGCTTGTTTAAGCTAAAGAAAGCTAGCCAGCATCATTAGCTTGTTTAAACTTGTGAATGCTAGCAAACATCGTTAAATGTTCTAGCTAATGAAGGCTAGCCAGCATCATTAGCTTGTTTAAACTTGTGAATGCTAGCAAACATTGTTAAATGTTCTAGCTAATGACGGCTAGCTAGCATCATTAGCTTGCTCGAGTTAAAGAAGGCTAGCCAAAAGCATCAGCTTGATCTCCAGCCAGCATTGCTAGCCATCAGTCTACAGAGGGAGAGAGCAGTGTTTGAATGTTACAAGTTCATGGTGCCAGAGTATATAAAAATAATAACACCTTTAACAAAAATATTTTGATGCGTTTCCTGTGTTGTGTGTTTACAATTAAGTCTCTTAAAAAATCTGTTCCAGTGTTGGTTAAGAAAATATTTAACTTTTTTTTTTATTTTTTTTTTTATGTTGATCAGCAGCTCAAGGGTTTTTTCTTGGTGCCTTTTAGATTGTTTTATTTTATATGGCTGTTTATGAAAATTAATTTGTTTCAGTTTGATTTTGATTTTGTGTGATTTGTCGAAGTTCTTCTGTGACTAAATGTTTTTGCTGCAGGACTCTTAAATATCTAATATCTCTGAGTCTTCTCTGGTTAAAATATTCCTAATTTAATTCATTTTTGAAAACAATAATTTTTCTGCACCTATAAGCCGAGAGACTAAACTGGTTCTTTAATAACCAGCTCAAGGTTTCTAAACAGTCTTTTGTTACACACAAAGTGAACTCTGACTTTTTTTCTTCTGTCTCAGTCTGAATGTGTTGAACTGGAGGGAGATTCAGCACCGATACCTTTATTGGATTTGATTATAGAGAGTGGGGAGCTGATCACAACAGTGTTAACTATTTATTATGATTTAGGAGACAAATAGAGAAAATATATTCATCATGTTCATATCTGCACACACACACACACACACTTCATGTAAATTCATTTATACTTAAATCGATTAACTTGTTTATGATGTGTATTTACCATCAAATGAATCAGTTTTAAGTGACTGGTTATATTCAGATTTCACCATTATCTTCACACGATTAAAAATGATGTGCACATGAAAGTTTTTGTAAAATGAAGAAGACAGAATGCAGCAGAGCAGAGGAGCCACCAGATGGCAGCAGGATTCAAAGCACGCTCTAATTGTTATGAACACAGATATATTACAGGAATATTAATACAGTGACTCTGCAGGTAACAGAAACAACATTTATATATGTGTATTTATTATAAAGATACTTTCATCCTAATACAATGCCATGACATCATAAACTAACAGGTGATAACATATATCAAACACTCAAACACGTTCATTTTAAAATAGAATATTAAAAAAGTCTGTTGCTTCTACTGGAGAAATTCTGCAGGCAGCTTCACCTCGACTGCTCCTTAAACCAAACCAGACCAAACAATGACTTCAGCACTGATACATTTATACAGGAATAAATAAATATATTAAAAAAATACAGAAATAAAAACATCAGAAAATTTAATTTTGAATAAACACAGACATAAACATAAATAAACACATGTATAAACAAGTATACAAGTAAATACATTTAGAAATAAATACGGAAAAAAATAATCTATAAATAGGAACTGAAATGAATAAATGTATAAATAAAGAATAAATAAATACATATGTAAGTTTTGAAACAAATGCAGGAAAAAATAAATACAGAAAGAGGTGAATGTAAAATTAATTGTATGAATGAATGTATAAATAAATTAAGAATAATTGTTTATGAATACATAAATGAAAAAAAATAAAGTAAGTAAATAAATGTATCATTTAGTGATGAAAAAATAAATAAATTCATTAATAAATACTGGAAAAAAATAAATACAGAAATAAGTAACTATATAAATGAATTAAGGAATATAAATAAATTCATAAGTAAACAAATGTATAAATAAATACAGGAATAAATGAATGAAGAAATAAGACCAGGTATTCATAAATATTTAAGTAAATAAAATAAGAAATAGATACAGGGAAAGAAACGCATAAATAAATGAATGTAAACTAAATAAAGAAACAGAAATATATAAATAAGAATATTTAAATATAGTATTATAGATACAAGAATGAATAAATGCACAAGTAAATAAATGTATGAATAAACAACTAAATAATAAATAAATAAATATGTAAATATATAAATGCATAAATGTATAAATTACAAAACAATTAAATCAATAAATAAACGTGATAATTAAACAGGACATGGATTTAAAAAGCATCTTATTTATTTATTTATTTATTTATTTATGTGCCCATATGTTAATGAGGTAAGGTCATAACCTTTGTGTATTTCTTTCTTGGTATTTATTCCAAAATTTATTTCAGCACGTTTGTATTCTTTTATTTATTTATTTCCTTAATTCATTCATTCATTCATTTATTGATACTGTAATTTTTCTTTCTCTTTTGTCTTTATTTTTGTTAACTTTTGTTTTTGAGTGATTAAGTACTAACACAGTTGTGTAGTAATAGATTACATGAAGGAACTTTCTCTTGTGTTGATTCACCATTAAAACAAAATAAAATACTTGCGTTTGAAATAAATATGAAAATATAAACGGAGCGTGTTTTAGCAGGAAGCAGCTGAGGATGCTGGGATATTTTTAGGATGACGATGATGAAGATGAGGATGACGAGGAGGAGGAGCTCTGACGTCATGGTTTTGTGTGTGTGTGCGTGTGTGTGTGTGTGTGTGTGTGTGTGTGTTTTGTAGCTCCGCAGTGTCGCTGTGTGACATGACAAACCGCTGGAAGCTGCAGGGAGGATTCTTACTGTAATACTTCTTCACTCCTCTTCTTCATCCTCCTCCTCCTCCTCGTCTCCTTCCTCCTCTTCTTCCTCTTCCTCTCCCTGTCTTTCTGTCTGTCTTTGTCTCCATGCGGGTCTCTCTCCCGCACCAGCGCAAACAGCGGGCCTTCCTGTAGCCGCCGCCCCGGCCTCCCTCGCCCTCCGGCCGGTGGAGCCTCCCAGCTGAGCCCCGCTGAGGTGGCCTGGTTCCCGGCGAGAGATGCTGTAGAGCAGCCGGCAGACGAGATGCTTGTCCCGGACTGAAGAGAGCAGATAGCCGCGGAGGGAGCAGGAAGATGTCCGGCAGGATGCCTCTGACCCCGGTGAGCGAGAGAGAGTCTGAGCAGGTAAGGCTGCTTCAACCTCTGATTATTGATTATTGATGGAGTTTACTGTGTTATTTTAAAATGGAGCTGTTTTTTTATGATTATTAGACATTTGTGATGTTTTATCATTGATGTGGTTAAATTATTTTGATTTTCATTCTAGTTTTATCACTAATGAAGTTGTATTATTTATTATTTTATTGATGAGGAGCTGATGTAATGAACAGTCTGATCACACTGATTGATCCACATATTAGTGCCTGGCTCATACTGTTAATATGTAACTACAGTGTGGCTGATGTCCACCATGATGACATGATTCATGTCTCAGAATTAGCTGGAGGAAGGTGTTAGAGGGTCTCCAACTGTCCGTGAGAAACTCTGTGGCCCCAAACGTACGATTACACATGAGGCCCTTTCACAACAACAAGGCCTTAAAGGGATAATTTGGACTTTTTGAAACTGGGCTGTGTAAGGGCCATCCGCGTCAGTGTGTGGCTGATTACGATGGCTGATTAGTTTGTCCGTTCTGGAGAACGGACTGTAGAATCATGGCGGTGCAGCATGGTGATCTCTGTAGACCACGTTCTGCTCCCTTTGTAGAAACAAACGGCTCATTCTAAGGAAACGAAAACACAACAAGTCTTTTTTTCAGGTGATTATACATCAAAGATTAAAGCAGCGATGATCAGGCCCTCGCACCTTCGCACAACTCAGGGGTGCTGGCAGGATGCCACCTGATGCTAGCCTGGTTCCAGACCATAGACCCCACCCACTCAACTGAGTAGGCTTGCATCTCTGGTCTGGCATACTGCAATGAATTTGCGATTTATCTCGTCCAAACGATGGACAGACCAATGAACGCCGGGGGTGGGGGCGGGTCTAGCGATTAGCCAATCAGCGCCACGCTAATGGCGACCGCTACAGATCCTACAGACCACATTAACAATGCTATCAAGGTATTTCGCCACTACTACTACTACTACGACCAAATTAAGGAAGCTGCTAAACTGGATTTAATGATGATGCAGCTGGGCGTGCACGACAACGGAGACATTTTAAACGGGCAATGCTCGCTTGTTTTCGGCACCCCCGAGGCATGGATACTAATGACGTCAGATTCTGGGTGAGTCGTTGATCTCTACTGATTGGTTAGGGAAAAATCAAATTCCCTCCCCCTTGTAAATCGCCTTCAATGGAGGCGATGTCAGACTGAAGGTTCTGGGAGCTTCAGTCTGACGATCAGGCTAACCTGATGCCGCTGTTTATTTCTGTGAAAGTCAGACCCTGCACTCAGGAGTGAGGTGGTTTATCCTTCAGAGTGTGGGCATTTGGATGACTTGTTCCACATTTTGTACCACTGTCTGTGTCCACTATGTGGCGCTGGAGAACACAGTAATTACACCTCATGTTGCTGTAAGTCAATTGATGATTGACAATTGAAATTTCTGACAAGTCTTACTTCCTGGTGCGAGTAGGTGGCACAGTCACCATGACACCTAATGTGCATTAAGTTGGCTTCGGACCTGGAGCCTTATAAAACGCAAAGTTTGGGGCAGATTGGACCATGTACGCTGGAGTTACAAAGCACTTCCTGTTTGGTGGCAAACACGGTCACATGGGTTTGGGAAAACTCAAGCTGTGAGCAACTTTTGACGTCCAAGGTCTTAAGATGGTCCAGACAAAATTTCACGTCAGCCGGATCTAATCTGTAGGAGAAGTTTGTTCAAGTACGACGCCTGGAAAAGGCCAAAAAATGCACCAAAATGACACATTAAATTCAAAATGGCTGACTTCCTGTTGGGTTTAAAACATGGCTCCAAGATGCTTTTTTGTACATCTTAGGATGTTACATATGCCTACCAGTTTGCAAACTTCTATGTGAAATGTACTGCAGGGGCTGCTTTGTTGAAATTTTATAGATGGCGCTACTGAGCTATTTTTTGGCAGCCAAGCACGAGAACCCCCCCCCCCCCCCCCAAAATATTTTTATTTATCAGATGTGATGTGTGTGCAGAGTTTCACGAGTTTTTGAGTATGTTACGCCCCTCAAAAATGTGATTCATTCGAAGAAAGAAGAATAAAAATCCCTTGGATTTCAACAGGGTCCTCGCACTGCGCGGCACTCAGCCCTAAAAACAGACTGATTATATTATATTCCATTTCTGCCAATATAACCCCATAAATACTACACACTGGAGCTGTAAATTCACGGCCCAACTCCTGGCTCAAATATGTTTTGCTGCTGCCCCCGTCCACAGCAGGACATTGCTTTGCTTTCTAGGTGGTACTCCTGCCTGTTTCTCCAAACCGGAGACTAGAAACGTTGTTTTAATAAATTAACAGATCGTCTTCGATCTGTGTCTGGAGGTAAAGATGAAGACCAGAGTCAGATGGAAGAACTTGAAGTCCATCTGTGGAGTCATGGAGCAGGAAGCTGCTGTGTTAATACAAGAAATATTTGCTTTGATTATCTTCGATGATCTACGACAGCTGGCAGTATGTTTGAGTAGAGAGTGATGTTGAAGTTTAATGTTTGGAGTTGTGGATTGAACACATGTGGAAGTATCTATTGGCTGTGATGTTGTGGACAGAAGTCAGTGGATGAAGTTTACCTTCAGCTGACCCACGGTATTTTGGTGTTTTTTCTTGAGTTGTCTGTAGAACAGTTTGATGTTTTAATGCCTCATGTGAAAAGAGTTTTCGGGTCTTTGGGTTACTCTCTGGGTTACTGGGTCTTTGGTTCTTGGGATCGCAAGGTCACTGAGACTTTGGATGTCTGGGTCTTGGAGTTTTCAGGTCATTGGGTCTTTGGTTCTTTTGGTATTTGGGTCTCTGGGTTTTTAGGTCTTTGAGTTTTTGTGTCTTTGGGTCTCTGGGTCTTTGAGTCTTGGGATTGCAAGGTCTTTGAGATTTAGAGCCTTTGGCTCTCTGGGACTTTTGGTCTCTGGGTCTTTTGGTCTCTGGGACTTTTGGTCTCTTGTTCCTGGGTCTTTGGGTCTCTGGGTCCTTTGGTCTTTGGGTCTTTTGGTCTTTCTGTCTTTGGATTGCAAGATCTTTTGGTCTCTCTGCCTTTGGGCCACTGTATCTTTGGTTCTTTTGGTCTTTTGGGTCTCTGGGTTTTTAGGTCTTTAAGTTTTTAGGTCTCTGGGTTTTTGAGTCTTGGGATTGCAAGGTCTTTGAGTTTTTGGGCCTTTGGGTCTCTGGGACTTTTGGTCACTGGGACTTTTGGTCTCTTGTACTCTGGGTCCTTTGGTCTTTGGGTCTTTTGGTCTCTCTGTCTTTGGTTTGGAAGATCTTTTGGTCTCTCGGCCTTTGGGCCACTGGTTCTTTGGTCTTTTGGGTCTCTGGGTTTTTAGGTCTTTAAGTTTTTGGGTGTCTGGGTCTTTGAGTCTTGGGATTGCAAGGTCTTTGAGTTTTTGGGCCTTTTGGTCTTTGGGTCTTTTGGTCTCTAGGCCTGTGGGTCACTGGGGCTTTGGTTCTTTTGGCCTTTGGGTCTTTGGGTTTTGTGGAGGCTGGTGGACCTTGGGTGAGAATGGGGACGGTGAGGAACGGTTCCAGTGGTACCATCCACAATTTTTCACAGTGGAAACAGAAAGAAAGCTTATCAAACTGAACTAAAGCAGACTGCTTTGAGGAGACAGGGCTTTATATGAAGTTTTTGCAGTGAACATTCCCTCAGTGACTTCACAGAGCATCTTATTTAATTCGAAATGTTATGTTTTTGTCTACTTTTTATGCCTCCTGTGCTCGGCACCAACAAAAATCCAGACAGCTAACATGAGCAGCAACGTAGAGGCCAGAAAATCAGCTTTTTTGTTGTTGGCGTAAATAAAAAACAGTGTTGGAGAAGAAAAAAACAAAAGAGACAAAAATCTATTCACGCGCTGTTAATTTCAAAACTAAGAATAAAATTTTGGAAACAGTCGGAAGGTCTCCGCTTTGAAAGTGAAGAGGGTGTGGCTGAGTATGAGCATGGTGAATGATACAGTTGCTTTCTAACTTGCTTAAAAGGCTTTGTTCCAACTGACCGCACTCTCCCCTACTAATATCCTGTTACAGTAAGAGTAGAAGAAGATCGGCCATATTCATCACGGTGAAATTCTGGCAGCCAGTTTTTTAGAGTAAAATCAAGAGTGTTTTTTTACAGTGTAGAGTTTCTTTACTGTTAAGATATGATTCACAGTATAATTGAATAACGTCCTGCTGCCCTGTTGTGTCTCTGTGTCCTCTGCAGAGAGACACTCAGCAGCTCCAGCTGGCTCCTTCTGTCTGTTTGCTATCGATTGTTCCCAGAATACACTGCAGGATGTGATATCAGGAGCTGCTGATGTCTTTTAGTCTTCTAGAAGTCACTTTTTAACATCCTGAAGTGTGACAGGAGAGTTTTACCCCCCCCCGTGGTGTGACCTTTGACCCCAGTCACTGTGTCATGTGCAGTCCGTCATACTGAGACTATGAAGATTCTCCTCAGTGATGAATCACTGTGAAATCAGCTGCTGGAGGCTTTCTCTGTCACCGTGGAAACTGATAGGCTTATTATGGGATCCTCTTTGTGGGAGTGGAGCCCTCCACCCTCCATCCACCCACCCGCCCTGATGATGAGACATGAAGTCACACAGGGGCTGAAATCCACCTCCAGTCCCAACCAGATCATGACCTCTGACCTCTGACCTCCCTGTGGGGGGTAGATGATGGTGTGGTCGGGTCAAAGACACATTTACTGGTGTAGAAACAATCCTCTTGACACTTCCTGGTTAGCACAGCAGCTAACCAATGCTAGTTCTCGTCATGACGGGTCTGTTTAAGATTTTATCCTTAAAATGACCTCATGTGTGGCCAGAATGAATCATACCTGCGGTGTTGGGGAAACTACAGTAAAACTGGAGTTTACCAAACGACCAGCTACCTCACAGTGGACAGTAGTTAAACTCCAGAGTATGTAAACTAGTTTAGAAAGATGGTTCAACTCAAGGCCGGAGCCACGGAGTCAGCACTGGGGG
This sequence comes from Epinephelus lanceolatus, assembly GCF_041903045.1. Lineage (NCBI taxonomy): Eukaryota > Metazoa > Chordata > Actinopteri > Perciformes > Serranidae > Epinephelus > Epinephelus lanceolatus. Next base: position 49,524,963 of record NC_135736.1, read on the forward strand.
GGACCAAATCTGCCGGGTGGTCTGGAGGTCGCCCCAGAAAAAAATTCAAATTTTGAAAACTTATTTCCTTTTATATTATTTATTGTGAGCAAGTACAGCCATACGGATACTCAAATTATGGCCTGTGGGCCAAATCTGGCCTGGGACAGGGCGCCATGTGGCCCTCTGAACATTTTGTAAGTCGCTGTGAAAAACAATGAATTCACACTTGGATTCTTGTTTGCACTTTGATTGTAAATTGTAAATGTAATTGAGCATAAAGTCTGAGTGTGTTTTCAGTCCTGTGTTGGAGAGGTGGTGGGGCCTTTTACATGTCTTTGCCCAGGGGCCCGACGTCTCCTACTCCGCCCATACCCAAGATTTTCTGAAGTCTGAAAGAAGTCTAGTTTTCTCTGTTGACTTACAATATGCTGAAAGGTTATTATGGGATTTTTGCTTGATGATGCCACGAGAAAGCTGCCTACATCAGCTTTAAGTTGGACTGACTGTAGGATTATTTGTGTTGGAGCGTTGTGACTTTTAATAACTGCAGTAATCCTTACTGGTGGAACTGAACCTGGAAGTTCTGGTTTCACTTCAGCTCTCTGCGGTCCAGTCTCTTCCCTTTTTTCGACTTTGGTAACAGCAAAGAAAGGAAAGGATATTTTTAATCTCAGTGTATCTGGATTTTGTATTTTCCATTTTAGAAATTAGATTTTAACAAAAAAAAAAAAAAAAACGTCTCTGCCTCCAGTCAGAAACAGCAGAGCAACAAATGAAAGGCAGACGTCTCCAGCTGCTGTCGTCTCTAAACTGAAGCATAAACAAAAAGAAGTTCCTCTTTTAAACTGCCGCTCTGTTCTTCACCAGGAGGAACTCAGCACATTTAGGCTGCAGTTAAAGCAAACGGACTGAAGCTGGAAGAGCCTCTGCAGTGATGAAGCATTTCAAGATTCACTGAGAAATCAGGTCATTTTCAGCTCAACAGTTACCAGCTGTGGAAGAAGTATCAGATCCTTTACTGCAGCAAAAGTACTAATACTACACTGGAAGTACTCCTCTACAAGTAAAAGTCCTGCATTCAAAACTGTACTTGAGTAAAACTATCAGCAAAATGTAGTTACGTAGTAAGGGTCTGTTTGTTGCTGTTTGTTTCTGAATATTCCTGCTGCATTTATTTGTCGTTTTGCTGCTGTAGCTTTAAGCTTTTGTGGGATGGTTATGTCGGCGTAGTGCCCAGGGATTGCACACTGTAATATCTCATGGGAAACTGTATCAAATTGAGGTGGCACAGTGGTGCAGTGGTTAGCTGGTTCACCTGGGGTGGGGGAACCCTTCTGTGCGGAGTTTGTATGTTCTCCCCGTGTCAGCGTGGGTTTCCTCCAGGTGCTCTGACATGTTCTCCCCGTGTCAGCGTGGGTTTCCTCCAGGTGCTCTGACATGTTCTCCCCGTGTTAGCGTGGGTTTCCTCCAGGTGCTCCGACATGTTCTCCCTGTGTCAGCGTGGGTTTCCTCCAGGTGCTCTGACATGTTCTCCCCGTGTCAGCGTGGGTTTCCTCCAGGTGCTCCGACATGTTCTACCTGTGTCAGCGTGGGTTTCCTCCAGGTGCTCTGACATGTTCTCCCCGTGTCAGCGTGGGTTTCCTCCAGGTGCTCCGACATGTTCTCCCTGTGTCAGCGTGGGTTTCCTCCAGGTGCTCCTACATGTTCTCCCCGTGTCAGTGTGGGTTTCCTCCAGGTGCTCTGACATGTTCTCCCCGTGTCAGCGTGGGTTTCCTCCAGGTGCTCTGACATGTTCTCCCTGTGTCAGCGTGGGTTTCGTCCAGGTGCTCCTACATGTTCTCCCTGTGTCAGCGTGGGTTTCCTCCAGGTGCTCCGACATGTTCTCCCTGTGTCAGCGTGGGTTTCCTCCAGGTGCTCTGACATGTTCTCCCCGTGTCAGCGTGGGTTTCCTCCAGGTGCTCCGACATGTTCTACCTGTGTCAGCGTGGGTTTCCTCCAGGTGCTCTGACATGTTCTCCCCGTGTCAGCGTGGGTTTCCTCCAGGTGCTCCGACATGTTCTCCCCGTGTCAGCGTGGGTTTTCTCCAGGTGCTCCTACATGTTCTCCCCGTGTCAGTGTGGATTTCCTCCAGGTGCACTGACATGTTCTCCCCGTGTCAGCGTGGGTTTCCTCCAGGTGCTCTGACATGTTCTCCCTGTGTCAGTGTGGGTTTCCTCCAGGTGCTCTGACATGTTCTCCCTGTGTCAGTGTGGGTTTCCTCCAGGTGCTCTGACATGTTCTCCCTGTGTCAGTGTGGGTTTCGTCCAGGTGCTCCTACATGTTCTCCCTGTGTCAGCGTGGGTTTCCTCCAGGTGCTCCGACATGTTCTCCCTGTGTCAGCGTGGGTTTCCTCCAGGTGCTCCCACATGTTCTCCCCGTGTCAGTGTGGGTTTCCTCCAGGTGCTCTGACATGTTCTCCCTGTGTCAGTGTGGGTTTCCTCCAGGTGCTCCCACATGTTCTCCCTGTGTCAGTGTGGGTTTCCTCCAGGTGCTCTGACATGTTCTCCCTGTGTCAGTGTGGGTTTCCTCCAGGTGCTCCCACATGTTCTCCCTGTGTCAGCGTGGGTTTCCTCCAGGTGCTCTGACATGTTCTCCCTGTGTCAGTGTGGGTTTCCTCCAGGTGCTCTGACATGTTCTCCCTGTGTCAGTGTGGGTTTCCTCCAGGTGCTCCTACATGTTCTCCCTGTGTCAGTGTGGGTTTCCTCCAGGTGCTCCTACATGTTCTCCCTGTGTCAGTGTGGGTTTCCTCCAGGTGCTCTGACATGTTCTCCCTGTGTCAGCGTGGGTTTCGTCCAGGTGCTCCGACATGTTCTCCCCGTGTCAGCGTGGGTTTCCTCCAGGTGCTCCGACATGTTCTCCCCGTGTCAGCATGGGTTTCCTCCAGGTGCTCTGACATGTTCTCCCTGTGTCAGCGTGGGTTTCCTCCAGGTGCTCTGACATGTTCTCCCTGTGTCAGCGTGGGTTTACTCCGGGTGCTCTGACATGTTCTCCCTGTGAACCCTGCCTCTCACCCAGTGTCAGCTGGGATAGGCTCCACGCGCCCAATAGGATACGTGGTTACAAAAAAGAAATTAATGAATGAACCGTATGAGTCTATATTATTGAATAATAAATGGTCTGCAGCCTTTATATTCTAAAAAGTCAACTGCTTTATAGGGCTGGGAGACATGGCCCTAAGATAATATCACAATATTTCAGGGTATTTTTGTGATAATGACATTCTTGATGATATGACAAATTAGTATTTTTTTTTATTAATTTAAGAAGATAGAATATCAACAGAATCAGTGATGTAGTTTCACAGTTTGCTTCAAATCTTCAGTAAAAACTAAAATGATGTTTCATGTCTTCAGTTTGTGAACAACAACAGTAACTCAGAGTCAGATTCAGATCCTGTCACAATATTAATAGTTCAACTAAATCAAATCTACCACTAATTACACATTTAAACAAATGTCCCCTGGGATCTATATATATAAATCAACAGCTGATTTCCTTCTCTGTTTTTATGCTCTGCCATTTCTCCTCTAACCATCAGGCTGTAACCTGTGACAGGCTGTTATGAGACAGTCACATATATGGAGTTTATTCACGTAGGTTTCCATCAGCAAAGGTTTGTGACAGAATCAGAGAGTAGAGGGAGAGACGCTGTGCTGCTGCCAGAGGAGCCGCTGAATGAGTTCCCTCTGAGCGCTAAGAGAAGGAAAACATTCAGGACGCCACACTTAATTCCACACTACTGAAGCTGCTCCTCTTTTTACTGGAACCACAGAGGAGTCAGGAATAATTTCACTGTCAGCCAGGCTTGTTGTTGCCATGGTAACAGTATGACATCAATATGTCAACAAGTCAAAATATCACGAGTATTACGATCTGAATTTTTTATATGATATTATTATAAATACTCAAGTCAAGCACAAGTTTCTCAAATTTATACTCAAGTACAGTACTTGAGTAAATATACTTAGTGACTCTCCACCACTGCAGCTACAGTGTTTAACCAGCTAACCCTGTGAGTGTTCACCAAACTCTTAAACCAAACATTTCCTCACACTCTGTAACAGCAGATCTGTCAAAGTTTTCTGCCCAAAAACAAATCAGTTGAGTGAGTGAGACATTGTGTTGTTCAGGGGGTGTCAGGTGTCGGCAGCGGCGCCGTGTGATGTCATGGTGTAACAGAAGACGTGTTTGTGTCCTCCAGCTGGTTCAGATGCTGTCAGACTGGTTTCCATCAGCTCCAGTTCCTCCCAACACCAGCCGGCCAGCAGCAGATGGCACACATCACTGTGTTGTTATTGTCCTGTATCGAATCAGCTCCGACATGCAGACCTGCAACAACAGCAGTGTGTCTGCAGCTGTCTGTCTGCAGCTGTCTGTCTGCAGCTGTCTGACTGCAGCTGTCTCTCAGCAGCAGTGTAGGAAACAGTAAAGGTTTGATTATGCCTCCCTGTGGCACCCCGTAACTGCACGGGACAAGGCTGGACCCTCGCCATTCTGGTTCAGGAGCATCTAAATGTTAATAATAAATCTGTTTGTTTCTCTTTCAGCCAAAGTCTTCAGATGGCCTCCCTGAGCCGCCAGCCCCACCCGCCAAATCATCAAGTCGCCACAGTCTGCTGCCATGTCGCAGCGCTGTGACGTCCCTCACTGATGAACAGCCGCACGTAGGCAACTACCGCCTGCTGAAGACCATCGGCAAGGGCAACTTCGCCAAAGTCAAACTGGCCAGACACACACTGACGGGCCGAGAGGTGAGAGTATGTGTTTGTGTGTCCCTGTCTGTCAGCAGCTATTCTCATAAACTGCTGAACCAATCAGCCTCATATTTTATGGGCACGTGGAAGACTGTGTGCTGGAGGACCTCTCGTGGTTGAGGTGATTCCTAATTGTTAAAAAATCTGTCTGCTTTTACCGTCTGTAAAGTCCAGTTCAGATCAAAGATTCATGATGAGACGAAACCATCTTAGAACGTCACAGAGAAAAGTGTCAGCAGTGTGATATGTCTGAGCTGGACTCAAGCCGGCTGATGGTGTCACCTGACACTCAGCTGGTCAAATGGCCGGCGGCTGGTTTTAAAGCACGTCACCTGTTTCAACAGCCAATCAGCTTGTAGTGAAGTCCGCTGGTCAAGTCAAAATGACCACAGACGCCGTGTTGGCTTGCTAGCTATATTATTGTGGTGTATTGATTATGAATACAGTCCATCCGATGCTGGTTTTGTTTCATTACTGTAGCCAGTATCTCACTATCACTATCCTCATTCAGGTTTTAAGAAGCTACAAATTATATTCAGCCACAAAATAAGTCTGAAAAGCTGCAAATCAGAACGAAGCACAGAGAGTTGTTGACTAGAGATGATACGCCGTCTCATGGTGGTCACTTCCTGTCAGCGTTACAGATCAGAAGCACAGAGAGTTGTTGACTAGAGATGATACGCCGTCTCATGGTGGTCACTTCCTGTCGACGTTACAGATCAGAAGCACAGAGAGTCATTGACTAGAGATGATACGCCGTCTCCTGGTGGTCACTTCCTGTAATCTTGAACCTGTGCTGATTGTATAGATCTTCTGTGTGTGAAGCATCCATGTTTTCACTGGGCCGAGTCAAGAACCATCACACACCTTCAGAGACGTGTGATTTTCAATCTGGCGTTAGAGTGAGCCGTCACACTGACTGAAACAAAGAACACCCAGGATTTAAATGAACTGTTTGCAGCTGCTGAATAAGTCACGTGACCTTCTGATTCAGACTCTCTCAGCTGCTCAGAGCCGGCGGGGTTAAATCTGTTGGAAACGTAACGCCTCAGGATGAATTATTGATTCTGCAGACGTCAGCAGCTCGGAGCTGATTGGTCAGAGGATCAAACAGTGCGTGTTTGTGTGTGTGACGTTTTCCACTTATTTTAAGATTTGTTTTCCGAGTCGGAGTCGTCCTATCAGCGGCTCTGCTTCCCTCTGGAGACGTCAGGCTGTGTCTGGTCGGAGAGAAGAAGCTTCAGCTGATTTCCTGCAGCCTGCGGTGCATTTTAATCTCATTGATCATCTTTAAAGCATTTTTTGGACCGGAGCCTGAATAAAACTCTGAGCTCTCATCGCGCTGACTCAGAGCTTTCCTGTCAAACACTTCTCAGGATTTATTTGCATCAATCCTTCTGTGAATTTCACTCGGTATTTATGACTCCTGCTTGTATTTGAGTCTCATTAAACATCATGTTGCAGTGTTTGTGTCAGACTGCACCGAAAAGACGCTTCATGTGGAAATCTGTGTGACGGATTTTAAATTGTAGATCGGTGTGTCACAATAAATTAGATAAAGCTGGTAATATTAACAACACTTCAGTTTTTTCAGGAAAGTGCTGTAGTTGATTTTATTTTCTTGAATTAGCAGGGAGTCTCACTGGAAGCTCATCAGTAAGAGTCCAGACTTAACAGATAAATACAAAGATAATAACCTACAAAATAAACTGGGACTGACGACTTAATGTGATGTTGACACACTTTTATTATTTGGCCACATCTCTTCTTTCACTTTTCATTTTTAGGCTTTGTTTTATATCTCCGATGCACTTCCTGCATCAACAGAACAAAAACCATCAACGACAAAAACGACACCACACATTTACTTTATGTTTCTTTGCAGGTCGCCATCAAGATCATCGACAAAACTCAGCTGAACCCCACCAGCCTGCAGAAGGTACGTCCTGACATTTGTCCGTCAGTCCGTCAGTCCGTCAGTGTCCCATGATAAAGTAAACAATTATGAGTGTGTGTTAAAGAGGAGCTTCACTGACTCGGATCTTCTCCTCAGCTCTTCAGGGAGGTCAGTGTGATGAAGATCCTCAACCACCCGAACATCGGTGAGTCTCCTCCTCCTCCTCCTCCTCCTCTTATAGTAGGGCTCAGTATTTGGCAGTAGTTGAGCTCAGTATTTGGCAGCAGTAGTTGAGTTCAGTATTTGGCAGCAGCAGGGCTCAGTATCTGGCAGAAGTAGTTGAGCTCAGTATCTGGCAGCAGGGCTCAGTATTTGGCAGTAGTTGAGCTCAGTATTTGGCAGCAGTAGTTGAGCTCAGTATTTGGCAGCAGTATTTGAGCTCAGTATCTGGCAGCAGTAGTTGAGCTCAGTATCTGGCAGCAGGGCTCAGTATTTGGCAGTAGTTGAGCTCAGTATCTGGCAGCAGGGCTCAGTATTTGGCAGTAGTTGAGCTCAGTATCTGGCAGCAGGGCTCAGTATTTGGCAGCAATAGTTGAGCTCAGTATTTGGCAGCAGTGATAAGTTTCTGCTGTTGTTTTTCAGTGAAGCTGTTTGAGGTGATCGAGACAGAGAAAACTCTGTACTTGGTGATGGAGTACGCCAGTGGAGGTAAGACCAGCACACCTGTCTGTCCACCTGTTTGTCCACCTGCCTGTCAGCAGGTAACATGAGTGGTGATGGAGAAGGAAATAAGTCTCCAGATAATCTATGTAGTAAAGTCATCCAGAGGTTTTGTTTTTAAACTGGAGGCGTTACACGTCTGTCTGTCTGTGTGTCTGTGTGTCTGTGTGTCTGTGTGTCTGTCTGTGTGTCTGTGTGTCTGTCTGTCTGTCTGTCTGTCTGTCTGTGTTTCAGGTGAAGTCTTTGACTACCTGGTTGCTCACGGACGTATGAAGGAGAAGGAGGCCAGAGCCAAGTTTCGCCAGGTGATCATCATCATTTTACATCTGCAACACTATTTGGTCCTCAATATCCCATAATGCAATGTGTCCTGGTCAGTGGTTTAATGGTGCGTTCAGGGTGTCTCTGTTAATTTTGAGTCTTTTGGTTTTCTGTCGCAAAAAAAGTCTGGTCAGCTCCAACAGGTGCACGATAACTTTATTTTTGTTAATTTAAATAATTGTGGGGCATTTTCTGCCCTCATCAGTGAGTGACAGTAGAGAGGAACAGAGGGAGAGCGATGCAGCGAAGGTTCCTGGACACATTTGAACCAGTATGTGGCGGTTCATAGCGTCATAACATCCTGTCTGTCAACAACGACGCGTCTTAAAACACCTTCAGTTTCCCTACAACATGAAAACATGTCAGGACCGCTGCCAAGCACTAGGGTTGAGTATTATATGAATTTTATTGATTACGATTTTGCTTACTTAAATGGTTAAAAAAAAAAGAATGTTGAAGAAAGAATGTTGTGATATCAAATTGATGACAGCCTGTTAGCTTCCTGTATCCATGGCACTTTACCTCGTCACTGTTATCTGAAGTCGCATTTTTAATTCTTATTTTAACTTTATTTTTACAAACCTTGTTTGTATGTCCCATTCTCCCAAACATGATTGCAAGAAAGTTTTTCTTTAAATTTGGCACAAACTTCCATTTAGACTAAATGACGAAATTATAAGATTTTGGTGGTCAAAGGTCACTGTGACCTTGTGTCCACCTCATTCTTGTCAGCACAATATCTCAAGAACATCTTGAGGGATTTTTTCAGTATATAGCACAAACACCCACTTGGATTCATCAATGACCTGATAAGATTTTGGTGGTCAAACATCACTGTGACCTCATCTGTCTTTTTCTTGTAATGGTGATATCTCAAGAATACCTTGAGGGCATTTCTTCAAATTTGGCAAAAAAGGTCCACCTGGACTCAATAATGAACTGGATAGATTTTGGTGGTCAAAGGTCAAGGTCACTGTGACCTTGCGTCCGTTTCATTCTCATGAACACAATATCTCAAAAACACATCAAGGGAATTCTTTATACATGGCACAAACGTCCACTTGGACTCAACGATGAACTCATCAGATTTAGTGGTCAAAGGTCACTGTGACCTTGCATCCGACCTCAACTTGGACTCAACAGTGAGATAATTAGATTTTAGAGCACCTCACAAAACATGCTTTTGGTCGTAACTCAAGAATTGACATGGCAATTGTGACAAAATTTCACACGAATGTCTAACAGGATAAAGGGACGACGTGATGAAACTTTACATGCAAAAGGTCAAAGGTCAGCTTGACTGTGACATCATCATGTTTTAACGTCATATCTCAGGAACAGAAGGGGAGACATTTGGTCAGATACTGAATTGGTGACTCTAATCTTGAACCTGCTGATTGTATATCAATCAGTTTCATTTATAAAGCCCAATATCACAAATAACAACAATAATAATACATGTCTGAGATAAAAGAACAACTAAAGTCATTATCAGAAACTGAAGACATAATGAACACCATTGAACTATCACAAATCACAATTTGCCTCACAGGGCTTTACAGCATACGACATCCCTCTGTCCTTATGACCCTCACAGCTGATCAGGAAAAACTCCCCAAAAAACCCTTTAACGGGGAAAAAACAGTAGAAACCTCAGGAAGAGCAACTGAGGAGGGATCCCTCTTCCAGGACGGACAGACGTGCAATAGATGTCGTACAGAACAGATCAGCATGATAAATTAACAGTAATTGTAGATCTTCTGTGTGTGAAGCATCCATGTTTGCACTGACCTGGATGGAAACTGTAACTTGATTGGTTCAGGGAGGCGTACAACAGCGAAGCAGTAATTGTAGTTTAAGCATATTTAAATTAATATTTGTGAGCAGCATTAACTCTCTGGATGTTTTCCTGTGATAGTGTTACAGTGATCTGTCGTACTCTGCCTGGCAGAGCAGGAAGGTTTGGCCACTCAGTTCTCAGGTTAAATGTCAGTTTAGGTGTCGGGTATGTCGGGCAGCCACCTGCAGGACGGAGTGGCTCATCCTCCATGCAGGGACCAGACCACAGTAATTCAGCCAGCATTAGTGCAACCGCTAATAAAACACAGTTTCATTATGGTCCATTAGCGTAGCAGCTAACAGAGCTGTGGTCAGCAAACACGGCTGCTGGAGAAATATAATTTATTTTATTTTTTATAACCTCTGAGCTGTTTCTCCTGAGTGCAGTTTCCATTTATGTTTGTTTTGTTTTTTGATCATATCTGTAAACTTTGGTAGAGGTTTGTCTGTAAAGCAGTCACTCAGTTCAAACACTGTGGTCCAGGTGAGTGAATTATCCCAACAGCCATCCATGAGACGAACGTGAAACTTTCTACAGACAGTCACGGTGACAGTGACTCGTGACTGTCAGGATTTGATCCATTCGGTCCAATAGCATTTGGACGAACAAATGAAGAACATTTGTCTTCAAATTGACACAAACGTCCATTTGGACTGAACGATAAGTTAATCAGTTTTTTGTGGTCGAAGGTCAAAGGTCAGTGTGACTTTGCATCTGTCTCATTATCGCAAACACAATAGCTCAAGAACGCTTTGGGGGAATTTCTTCAAATTTGGCACAAACATCCACTCTGAGTCAATGAAAAACAGATTAGAATTTGGTGGCCAGAGGTCAAAGGTCACAAAGGTTAATACGCTAATTCTGGCAAAACTTGACACAAATGTCTGACAAGATAAGATAATGAAGGTCAAAAGGTCAAAGGTCAGCTTGACTGTGACATTGTCATGTTTCAGCGTCATATCTCAGGAACAGAAGGGGAGACATTTGGTCAGATACTGAATTGGTGACTCTAATCTTGAACCTGCTGACTGATTGACTGGTGCTCCTCAAGGCTGTGTGCTGAGTCTGATTCTGTACACACTCTACACCCATGACTGTACGGCTGTTCACCCACCAAACTCCATCATAAAATTTGCTGACGACACTACTGTAGTGGGGCTCATCTCTGGTGGAGATGAATCAGCATACAGGGATGAGATACAGAGACTGACAGCATGGGGTTCAGTTAACAACCTGGTTTTAAACACCACCAGAACCAAGGAACTTATTCTGGACTACAGGAAGAAGCGTGACTGAGTCAGCCCCTCTCTGCATAAATGGGGAGTGTGTGGAGCGAGTGCTGGCCTTCAGATTCCTCAGGGTACATCTTTCTGAGAACCTCTCCTGGTCAGTTAACACCTCCGCCATAGTGAAGAAAGCTTGTCAGAGACTTTACTTTTTGAGAGTTCTCAGAAATCACTGGCTGCCCACTGCCTCCACTGGAGGACATTGCTGCTGCCCGCTGCCTCCACTGGAGGACATTGCTGCTGCCCGCTGCCTCCACTGGAGGACATTGCTGCTGCCCGCTACCTCAAATGTGCAAAAAACATCATCAGAGACTCTTCCCACCCTGGCCACCATCTGCTTGAACTGTTGCCCTCTGGGAGGCGCTACCGGTCCATTCATAAACGTACATCCAGACTCAGAGACAGTTTCTTTCCCATTGCCATCCGTGCTCTCAACTCCAACAGTTAAAACTAAAACACTGCCATTCTTGCACCTCAGCTACTCATTTTAGCACTTTATTATATGCACTTTTGATATCTATTTATTACATTACTGCTGTTCTTATGTCTTTTATAACTGTTTTATTGTCCTGTGCTCTTGTCCGTTTTGTTTTCTTTTATGTTCACCATGAGATTGCTACCTCGATTTCATTGTTTGCTTGACTTATAATGACAATAAAGAATTGATTGATTGATTTGATTGATTGTATAGATCTTCTGTGTGTGAAGCATCCATGTTTTCACTGACATGGATGCAGACTGTAAACACAGAGGTGATAAATCTAGTTTTCCTGTCTAGTGTAAAGATCTACCGATGTGGGGCGCCCAGTAGGTCAGTGAGGGGGCGTCAAAGGCAGTGTCCGTGCTGCAGCAGCTGCGGGTTCGATTCCAGCCCACAGCCCTTTGCTGCATGTCATCCCGTCTCTCTCTCCCCCTTTCACACTTTGTCCGGTCCAATAAAGTCAAAGAATAATCCTAATCAGATCTCTGATGTGTGGTCATGTTCAGTTTCTAATGACTCTTCCTCTTCTTCTTCTTTCACCTTGTGTTTGTGTCAGATTGTGTCAGCAGTGGAGTACTGTCACCAGAAGAGGATCGTACACCGAGACCTCAAGGTACACACACACACACAGTGAGATAAAATAAGATTGACAGCTCTGAGCACTAATCCTCATGTGAATGTAAATAGCGATTATTATATTAATGGAGACACAGCGATCATCAGATTAGATTCATCCAGTGATCAGACATCAGCCATCCATGATAGCGACGCTGCAGCACCTCATGGTACCGTTCAGAATTCAGGTGAAGAACCTCACTTGAAGTCTTATTGTGATGCAGAGATTTGTTGTTAGCAGGAATGTAGCACGACATGGAAGTGAAAGCAGCGCTCTGTTTAAATGTTAAAGTGCAGTACAAAGATTTTGTCTTTGAATAATCATTATTAACATTTTGGCCGCAATCGAGCAGCCTGAGGCCGAGTCTGTGCAGATACAAACAGCGCCACACACCGAGAGTGGGTCATTAGTAATAGACCCTTATAGGGCCAACGTCACTATGACATCATGTTGGTCAGTGTTTACTTATTCAAGTAACACTGGCGGTCCCGGAGAGTGAGTGACCTGACATGGTGCGTTGGTAAATTCAGTCTGACGCTCTACACTAAAATGAGAGCCCTGTTGGTGGAAGAAACGCAGCGTTATATTTCTACATGAATGAACCAACGCTTAAGTTAATCACACATTCACTCCGCTCGGCGCTCTGCTGCTCCGTCTCCACAGACAGAGTGTCCAGAGTGCGCTCTGCCACTCTGAGAGTGCGCTGCTCTGGATAACCCAACGCTACATTCAGACAGCGCTCCCAATTTATCAACGCTCCAGTTTGTGTCAGAGTGCGCTCCCACACTCACAATGAGTGTTTCTGAACGCACCACTCACATCATCTTCCTCCATCGTCTAAAACAAGACAACACAACTTGTTAGCTAGCGCTAGCTAATGTCTGTGGAGAACTGTATTGCCTCCAGCTAAGCCCCGCCCACCAACAAACATCACACTGTTTACTAACAGTAAAAGAGTCTATAAAGCTTTCTGACTTTTTAAAATTGAAAGTTTGTGCAGTAATTCATTGGTACATGAAGTGTTTTGAAATCAATCTCTCTGTGTGTCTCAGGCAGAAAACCTTCTGCTGGACGCTGACATGAACATTAAGATCGCAGACTTTGGTTTCAGTAATGAGTTCACTCTGGGCAGTAAGCTGGACACCTTCTGTGGATCTCCTCCCTATGCTGCTCCTGAACTCTTCCAGGTGATCGCCCAGCTCCACCCACCACACCTGCATAACCAACACCTGCTGATGTCCACGCTTTACATTACATTCTGCTTCATACAGGTCACATTCTCACATTTATAATGCTCATCAGTTTCTTAAAAGGTTCAGTGTGTCAGATTCAGGGGGATTTAGTGGCATCTAGTGGTGAGAGGTTGCAACCAGCTGAAACTTCTCCTGTTAACAATCTCTGAGATGTCCACAACTCCAGCACGCTGCTTCTTGCCTCTTTTACCGAGTCTGTTGGGTGAAGGAGAGGTGGCGTCCCAGATGATGTCCTGCTGAAAGTCGGAGTCATTCTGCGGAGACTCTCCACTGAAAACACCGACTGCTCTGGATCTTGGGATTCTGGTCGGAGTCTTGAAATCCGGCTGTTGGCTCTTTGTCAGAATTCCTTCAGTGTTCATTGTTCAATAGCTAAATTATCCTCAGAGGTCTCTTCCTCTCAGAGACAAACACACCAGCTGATTTAAACTGTAAAAACACTAAAATAAATAATAAATAATAATAATAAAAAAAGTCACAGGAGTTTAAAGGCCACAAACATATTCTAGATATCTCTGTCATTTTATACACAAGTAATGTGACATGTTTGTCATCTGTGGACAGAAGGAATAAATGGGGGGACAAGATGTAAAGAATGGGACAGAGGTGAGGTGGGATGACGGGGAAGAAAAGATGAGAAGATTTTATATCCCAAAGGTCAAAGTGACATCATCATGTTTTAACGTCATATCTCAGGAACAGAAGGGGAGACATTTGGTCAGATACTGAATTGGTGACTCTAATCTTGAAACTGTGCTGATTGTATAGATCTTCTGTGTGTGAAGCATCCATGTTTTCACTGACATGGATGGAGACTGTAACTGCAACCTGACAGGTTCACGGAGGCGTGCAACCGCGAGGCGGAAATTCTAGTTTTAAATGAACAAAATCTGAGCGAATATTGGAGTCGCAGCTTTGATGGTATCAGGAGGAGTTTTTCGTTCAAATGGATGAAAATATGTTTCGACATATTTAAGGTAAAACTTAGTGATTCAGACTGAATTTGACTTCCTAAACTAAATTTAAAACTTAATTTACAAGGAATTATGTAATGGTATAATGAACATGCAGCACCTGAGGACAGTGAGGACTGCTGGGTAATGTAGTTCTGTATCTCTGCAGGGGAAGAAGTACGACGGGCCGGAGGTGGACGTCTGGAGTTTGGGAGTGATTCTGTACACACTGGTCAGCGGCTCGCTGCCCTTCGACGGGCAGAACCTCAAGGTGTGGACAAAATAACAGAAACACCTTTCAGCAATGTAAAAACAGTCACATTTCACAGTTACAGGAAGTACTGCACTGCTGTTGTATTCAGTGTACAGGAAGGACGCTCCGTTAGCTGGTCGGTTAGTACAGTAAGTGAACCTGGAGTCAAGCTGCTGGTCAGTGCTGCAGGGATGAAGATTTTCTGTAGGCTGAAGCAGAAGTTAGCGTCGCTGTGGTTCCCTCGTCAGAAAGCCAGGGGGATTTTTCCGTTGGATTTTGAATGATTTCAGAAAATAAGATGGTTCCCACGGTCCTGGAAAACCTGGAAAAGTCGAGGAAGGTTTTGGTAAAGTCCTGTTTATTGTGTGTAATGAAATACTTACAGTAGTCTTCTGTGATAACCGTCCACTTAATGTAACATAACAGCAAATTTATGTTCTGTAGGCACGACGTAACGTAGCTCCAATACGCGTCCATGTGTGACGTTTGTTTACCAACGTGTATGTTTCCTCATTTTCTCCCTGCGTTGCGTCTCTCCCTCCGTGTACGACACCTAGCTAACGATTACGGGCAAGCAGGGCAAGAAGAATATAAATATTGAGGGTCCTTGAAAAATTCATGGAAAAGTTTTGAAGTTTTGTCCATGTAAATGTGAGGGGACCCTGAAATTAACTCTGCACCCCAAAAAAAGTTTATGATACTTACACGTTTTGTTCAGTGAGATCATTTTCACTAATAAACACCACTTTATGATAATTGAAGCCCAAATTAAACTAGCAGAAGTAAAAATGTCATGTTAGGCTGTAACCTAACTACACCACGGTCACATGACTTAACATCACCACAGTGAGGCTGTAAAGGTGCGTTCAGTGTGCTGACGTTCTGTAGTCTCATTTAGCAACTTGTTAGCAACCGTCTTTTTAAAGACCCTTAAAGGTTGAGAGTTATCGTACCGTGTGCATTGTTTATCTACGATATTGGGGGGAAAAATTTCTCAAACTTCCATTAACAGAATGATGTCAAGTTTCAAATACAGTAATAAAACGTTTGTTCAATAACCGTTCTGTTTTCATTCCTTTACGGCTCTGACAGATAATAAATTCTGTAGTCCTGTGAAACTGCAATATTTTCTGAGACCACTGTCATAACGTGAAAATCTCATACTGTTGCAACGTATCTTATGTCGTAGAACAAAACGTGAAAGTCTCTTCAGCTTGTGTGAACCAGACCTTGTTTCAGACATCTAAGCAAAAACACACTCACTTTGAGACGAGGGAGCAGGAAGTGCTAACATGCTAACTCATCTCTGGGTTTTAGGGCTCATTCCTGCAGCACTCTACTGGTGATTATTTCATAATCACTTCATCTGCTGATTATTTTCTCAATGAATCATTTCAGCCCATTTAACAACAGAAAATATTTAAAATCTAGTTTCCCGAGTTGATGCCCAGTCAAAAAACCAACACATATTTAATTTACCATCATGTTAAGTCAAATAAGAGCAAAAGTTTTTACATCTGAGGATGTTAAAAGAATGTTTTTAACATACAAATGACTCCAACAGTTTATCGATGACCAGAATAGCTGCTGATTATTTTTTGTTGACTGTCTAATCAATTAATCAACTGATCGTTGCAGCTCTACTAAATTAATGAGCTAATGCTAATTTTCCAGTATCAGTCAGCTGATGTCTGTTAGCTGACAGCAAGTCAGAGGTTCGTAAGAGCTTTTTCACAAAACAGTCCAACTTCAGAATCTTCGACTGGCTTCTGACAGTCCACACTGTGTGTGTGTGTGTGTGTGTGTGGGTGTGTGTGTGTGGGTGTGTGTGTAGGAGCTAAGGGAGCGTGTCCTCAGAGGAAAGTACCGGATTCCCTTCTACATGTCGACTGACTGTGAGAACCTGCTGAAGAAGCTGCTGGTGCTGAACCCGGGGAAACGAGGCAGCCTGCAGGTGAGACCAGTGTCAGGGGCGGAGCCTTGTGTGAACTTTTTCAGACATGTTTGACATGTGGACCGGGCCGGTGTACCGAATTTTACCAGGTGTCATCATTGAGTCTGCAGCTGCTCCTTAGCAGAACATAACGACACCGTGTCCCCACAGAGAACCAGCGTCTGACTGTCATGTAACATCGAAACTCTTTGTCAACACTGAATCTGTTAAATATCAACTTCTATTACGACTTCTAAACTACACAGCCATCAGCTGGTGAGCTCGAGATCAGACTGCAGACACAACCACTTTAAAGATGAGTGAGTAACCTACTTGCTATCTTCCTACATTTGTAACATAACTCTTAAAAACAGCACCAGTACGTTGTTTTCAGCGATGGTCATTTACCTGAAACTCTCAGCTCCCTGGTGATCTCTGTCCAGCTGACACCTTATTAGGTTGAAACAAGGAGGTATTGTGTGGATAAGTCCTCATTTCAGCTACATGAATCAGCCGCTCCTTGCCCGTAGTGACGCTTTCAAAGCAAGCATCAGGAATAAATAGAAACTTTAGCTCAAAACGGAGCCTGCAGTCTGTCAGGACGCCTCTTTCAGTGGCTTCAGATCCAAAATGTTGTCATATTGGTGCTACTCTTGCCACCAGACAATCGGAGATCTCCGCCTTCTGATAGTCTGGGGACACTCCTTTCTAAAGTGTGTTTAACACACCGGCGAAAACGGCCGGCAACAAAGCAACGCCTCTTGCATTTTTGAAAAGGACACGCCCTCCCGGAAATGTGCGCTCCTCCTTTTCTCGTCCGCAAGGAAACAAACACACAGAGAGCTTGAAAATGGATGCCGAGAGATTTAACTCTGTTTTATCAAACGTGTGCTCAGTCCACAAGATTGTGGAAATGAAGGACTTACAGCGACTTGAGCCATTTTGTACCGCTACACGTGTTTCTAGTGGGACTATGTTTATGAGCACAAGAGTTCAGCGAGCCACCGAAGGACCGCCCTGCAGATTTACTATTGGTTCTGCAACGTAGGAAGTTTTTTTAAACTCTGAAATTGTATCCGCCCATCTAAACACAAAATCAGGGAGAAAGACGTCAGTCTTTAGTTAAGCAAAGCGTCTAAAGACTGACTTGTGAGTCTATATTGGTGCAGTTTTAGTTTTCTTGAGGGACGATCTCTGCCATGTCTCCTCTCGTCACCCAAAAACATGTGAACTTCTTTGTAAACAAATGTGTGATACTCTGCCCCTCCCACCTCTACAGAAGTTAGAGCTCCTTCCTGTCGCCACGCTCAGCTCACGGCCTGTCAGACACTCGTGTCTCTGTTAGTCAGTTTATAAACATAATATCATGTAGATCACGTCTTAATATCAACAAGTCAAAGACACAAGTCATGTGCATGAATACCACCAACCCTACACCTATCACCATCAATGGCGTGACACTTGACTTTGTAGAGGACTTCACATACGTGAGGAGCCTCATCAGCAAGGACGACGGAGCGAAAAAGGACATCCAAGCAAGGCTCTCCAAAGCTCGTGGGGCATTCGCAAGACTTCAGCCAATCTGGAAGTCCAGACAGTACAACTTTTGGACTAAGACTAAGCTCTACAACAGCAATGTGAAATCAGAATGCTGGCGAGTGGTGAAAAGAGACAGGGATAAGAACACCTGACTGAGAACAGTTGAAGGGGAGCTGAAAGAAATGAAGCTTACATGGGGAGAGGCACAGAAAGTAGCACAACACTGAGATGAATGGCATCGAGTCGTCGAAGTCTTATTTCCCTCCCGGGAAGAAGAGGATTAAGTAAGTAAGTAATCACATTGTCGTGTTGCTTAATACAAATGCAGTATGAGTTGGATTTAGTGCTGTGACACAGTCAGCACAGGTTGATGATGTAAGCTACTTCTCAATTTGCCAGAACGAGTCATCATGACAAAGTGGGTTCAGCTGTTTTGGTTAGATTCAGACTGTTTAAGCTCGTGCATGGGACCAGATTCTAGTAGAACCAGCAAGCAAAGAGCTGTGCTTATCTTATTTATTAAATTATTTAACCTTTAACTAACCAGATAAGTCAACTGAGAACCCTTTACAATGACGACCCAGCCAAGAGGCGGCGACACGAGGCGAGTCAATAAAAGACGGTAAAACGTAGATTCAGCTGGTGCAATAAAACATCATCAGATGAAATTAAAACATCACAATATATACAGTATATACAGCATCAGTGATCTGTGTACTGTGCTCCATCCATCTGTCCATCAGACGTCCCTCTCCCTAGCAACGCTTTCCAGCTCCTCCTGGAGGACCCTGAGGTGTTCCCAGGCCAGATGAGATTTATAATCCCTCCAGTGTGTTCTGGGTCTGCCCCGGGGCCTCCTACCAGTGGGACGTGCCTGGAACACCTCCAGCTGGCACCCAGGAGGATCCTGATCAGATGTTGATGCTGACCCCTTAAGGGGCAGCAGCTCTACTCCGAGCTCCTCCCCCTATCTCTAAGGCTGAGCCCAGACACCCTTCTGAGAAAACTCATTTCTGACGCTCGTGTCAGCGATCTCGTCTTTTCGGTCACTACCCAGAGCTCATGACCATAGGTGAGGGTTGGGACGTAGATGGACCAGTAAGTCAAAAGTTTTGCCTTCTGGCTCAGCTCCCTCTTCACCTCTTAAATTGCCCCCTGGGGACAAATAAAGTTTATTGAATTGAATTGAATTGAATTGACAGTCTGGCGCATCACTGCAGACACATCCGATTAGCAGACTGGAAGGAGGTATGAATTTAGGAGTGATCATACTAATGACTTTTCCAGAGTTTAAGTTACTGTTGGAAGTATTGAGGAGAGCAGAGAAATGGAGGCATTATGCCAGTAGTGTAATAAATAAAGTGATACGAGTGGATGTGTCGCCTGATGTGGACGCAGTGATGGGTGGCTGATGAGAGAATACAGGTTCAGCTTCACAATAAAAGCCTCTGAGGAGTTTCCAGATGTAAGTTTTGTTTTACTGTGAAGCGACTGCACAAGGTGTTTGATTAACAGCAGATCAGCTCTGACAGCTCTGTTTATTGATCACCACACCCTCCAATCTATATTCACCTTTTCTCAGCCCCTCTGTACGTTGTGCTGCTGCACAGCCACAAACTAAAATAGGTGGAGACACTGGCACAATCTGTGCGCCCAGGTTCTGCCACTCTGTGCACCCAAACTGTTTAACAGCTGAATGAAAGAGCTCCTGTTGTTTGTTTGTTTGATTGTTTGTTTGTTTGTCAGCAAATCATGAAGGATCGCTGGATGAACATTGGGTATGACGAGAAGGAGCTGAAAACATACAGCGAACCAGAACAAGACTTCAACGACCTCAAACGCATCGGTTAGTTCTACAAACCCAGAGAACATTGCCCTCATCCATTTGTTATATCTGAATACACACTGAATGCAGCTGCTCTAGATGACCCATAATCCTCTTTGTTTCATGATGTCACTATTATCTGAAGCAGACCTTATGAATTTAATAACATTGAGTTATTAAATTCAGCCTAAATACAGCCTCTCAGAGCTGAGAGTACTGTGTGTTTTCTGACCAATCAGAGCTGATGGAGACGATGGGCTTCACTCAGGAGGAAGTGACAAAGGCGCTGGAGGGCCAGAAATACAACGAGGTGACGGCGATATACCTGCTGCTGGGGAGGAAACCCGCTGAGGTTTGTGACTGTTGTATACTCAGTGAAATCTGCGGAACATCTAAAGTCCTCTAGGTGATATTTGTTTACCATTTGGGAACAAGTTTTTTATATTGTGGGACAAGTTAATACCTTTTGGGAACACGTTTATATATTGTGGGAACAAGTTAATACCTTTTGGGAACAAGTTTATATATTGTGGGAACAAGTCAATACCTTTTGGGAACACATTTATATATTGTGGGAACAAGTTAAAATATTGTGGGAACATGTTAATACCTTTTTGGGAACAAGTTTTTTATATTGTGGGACAAGTTAATACCTTTTGGGAACACATTTATATATTGTGGGAACAAGTTAATACCTTTTGGGAACAAGTTAATACCTTTTGGGAACAAGTTTATATATTGTGGGAACAAGTTTATATATTGTGGGAACAAGTTAATACCTTTTGGGAACAAGTTAAAATATTGTGGGAACAAATTTATATATTGTGGGAACAAGTTTATATATTGTGGGAACAAGTTAATACCTTTTGGGAACAAGTTAAAATATTGTGGGAACAAGTTAATACCTTTTTGGGAACAAGTTTTTAATATTGTGGGACAAGTTAATACCTTTTGGGAACAAGTTTATATATTGTGGGAACAAGTTAATACCTTTTGGGAACAAGTTAAAATATTGTGGGAACAAGTTAATACCGTGTGGGAACTAGTTAAAATATTGTGGGAACAAATTTATATATTGTGGGAACAAGTTTATATATTGTGGGAACAAGTTAATACCTTTTGGGAACAAGTTAAAATATTGTGGGAACAAGTTAATACCTTTTTGGGAACAAGTTTTTTATATTGTGGGACAAGTTAATACCTTTTGGAAACAAGTTTATATATTGTGGGAACAAGTTAATACCTTTTGGGAACAAGTTAAAATATTGTGGGAACAAGTTAATACCGTGTGGGAACTAGTTTATTATCTTGTGGGAACAAATTAATGTCACGTTGGAACAAGGAATTGGAGGAACAAGGACAGGAGATAAAATCTTCTAACAACTCCAGCCTGTAACTGGGCCAGTCTTCTACCCATAATCCTCTGCTGTGACTGTCCCCACTAGTTTGAAGGCAGCGAGTCTTTGTCCAGCAGTAGCCTAGTTCATAGGTCACGACCCAGCAGCGACCTCAACGGCTCCAGCCAGTCCCCCGCCCATTCTCGCAACGCACCGGCCAATCAGAAGCAGCGGCGCTTCAGCGACCACGGTGAGTTTCTGTCCAGACGTGACCGAGCTGGTCCAAAGCTCTGGGGACATTAGAGTGTTAACCTCAGGCCTCTGTTTGCTGTCTGTCCTGTGTCTCAGTGGCGCCCTCTGTCCCCCCATCTGTCTCCTACACCAAGCGTTCTCATGCCAGCAGCGTAGAGAGCGACAGGAAGGACGAGCCGGCGTCACCAGTGGGAGCTCCAGACCGCAGGAGGTCAGCCACCGCCTCAGGGGTGAGAGGATTCAGATACCAGGTCCAAACCAGGTCCAAACACCAGGGTTGTCTCGAGTATCACTTAGTCTGAGCAATCTAATGGAATATGGTCCAAATGACACAGGACAGGACAGGATAAGGACTACCACACTGATAATGCTGGAACAAACTGTAGAGACATGGCAGTCCAACATGTTTGTGTTTATTTGTCTCCTCTTTTGGGAGATCTATGTTACGTTTTCAAAAATGCAATAAAGAAAAAAGCCGTGGGTGAGCATCAAACATTTTGAACAAACGCGTCAGCTCTCAGCGCTTCCGTAGGAATATGCGTCTGATCGTATTGTTTCATTGAGTTTGTATGAAATCACGCTGTCTCTAAAGTTCACCTCACACGGTTCAGCACAGCTAAAACCAAGTGAAGTGTGATCGCCACTTTAAAGCTTAATCCTGTTAGTCTTTGTTTTGAGTTTGTAAAAATGAGGGTCACGATGCAACATGTCTTTTACCACAACATTAACTGTAACCTATGAGAACATGGTGGAATACAGAAACATTGATCACGGTGTGATGGATGACCTCAGTGATTTACAGCACAGTTCAACACAGTTTTCTTATGGCCTTAAACACGTTGACTCATTCATGAAATGTTGGTAAATCTGTGAGTAGATTTGCACACAAAAAAACTTGGGACTAAAAACCTGCACCGTATTCATGAACGCAGCAGAAAACTCAGATTTGATCACAGGCACGTGTATGTTTATGAATGTTAATCAATCATAAATTGGCAGCATGCTCCTGCTAGTCAGCAATTAGCATACATCCCTGAATCCTGAATATCCAGTGACACCACATACAGAGGTGATAATTACTGTGGACAGGTGCATCCTGTCGACCTGTGAACATGGAGGAAACAAACAAAGACAGAGACAGAAAGAAAAACTTTCCTGACGCAGAGACTGAAATTATTTATCATTTTGCCCGCTGTGTAGATAGGTGCCCTTTTTGGGTGAGAGGCAGGGTTCACCCTGGACAGGTCACCAGACTATCACAGGGCTGACACATAGAGACAGACAACCATTCACACTCACATTCACACCTACGGACAATTTAGAGTCACCAGTTAACCTGCATGTCTTTGGACTGTGGGAGGAAGCTGGAGCACCTGGAGGAAACCCACGCTGACACGGGGAGAACATGTCAGAGCACCTGGAGGAAACCCACGCTGACACAGGTAGAACATGTCAGAGCACCTGGAGGAAACCCACACTGACACAGGGAGAACATGTCGGAGCACCTGGAGGAAACCCACACTGACACAGGGAGAACATGTCGGAGCACCTGGAGGAAACCCACGCTGACACAGGGAGAACATGTCGGAGCACCTGGAGGAAACCCACACTGACACAGGGAGAACATGTCAGAGCACCTGGAGGAAACCCACACTGACACAGGGAGAACATGTCGGAGCACCTGGAGGAAACCCACGCTGACACAGGGAGAACATGTCGGAGCACCTGGAGGAAACCCACGCTGACACAGGGAGAACATGTCAGAGCACCTGGAGGAAACCCACGCTGACACAGGTAGAACATGTCAGAGCACCTGGAGGAAACCCACACTGACACAGGTAGAACATGTCGGAGCACCTGGAGGAAACCCACGCTGACACAGGGAGAACATGTCAGAGCACCTGGAGGAAACCCACGCTGACACGAGGAGAACATGTCAGAGCACCTGGAGGAAACCCACGCTGACACAGGGAGAACATGTCAGAGCACCTGGAGGAAACCCACACTGACACAGGGAGAACATGTCAGAGCACCTGGAGGAAACCCACACTGACACAGGGAGAACATGTCAGAGCACCTGGAGGAAACCCACGCTGACACGGGGAGAACATGTCGGAGCACCTGGAGGAAACCCACACTGACACAGGTAGAACATGTCGGAGCACCTGGAGGAAACCCACACTGACACAGGGAGAACATGTCAGAGCACCTGGAGGAAACCCACGCTGACACGGGGAGAACATGTCAGAGCACCTGGAGGAAACCCACACTGACACAGGGAGAACATGTCAGAGCACCTGGAGGAAACCCACGCTGACACGGGGAGAACATGTGAAGTCCACACAGAAGGCCTCCCCCACCCTAGGTTCAAACCAGGTTGCTGTGAGGCGACAGTGCTAAGCACTGCACCACCCGGCGCCTGCATCTTTTTAATAATTCTATGTTTGCCCGACAGCTGCATCTGAGTCGAGCCTCTGCCCCTCCCTCTTCAGCTTCCTCTGAGTCAGCTGCATGCTAGTTGAGCGCCCTGCAGAGCAGCATTCCGTCTCCCTGACCTGTCGTCATGGGCAGTCAGGAAATCAAAGTGTTTGCCCTCAGCCAGACGCCAAAGTGCTTTCCCACGTCCACAGGTCTTATTAAACCAAAACTGTTTGGGGCTGCGGTGCGTAAAGAGCGCAGAGGAGATGTTATTTTATTTATTCAGAGAGCAGTGTTCTGGGACTCATTATTAGATCAGTGAGGAAATTACCTGGCTTCGAACAATGAACTCTGGACTGTCCGAGTGAGGCTCGAATTCACCACGATGCACTGATACTGTTTTGTTGTGCTTTATGTATGCTCGTTTGTCTGTGTGTAGGTTTTTTGTTTTTTTTTACTTGTTATTTTTATTTATTTTTCTGCAGGTGACAGTCCACAGCCGTTTTCAAAACACACTTGTGTCACGCACTCCAAAAGAAACTTGTTGAAACTTTAAACAATAATTTATTGTACAAAACGGGGGAAACAAACGTTGACAAAAATGGTTCCATAATTCATATTAAATTCAAAAGATAACGAAAAACAGCTACAAGTTAGAGGGAATAGTGATAAAGTGGTAAAACTTGGCATTGATCCACAGCCTCAGACGGATGCGCTCAAGCGTGCCGTGCGCACAAGCTCAGTTGGTAGGCTATACTATATTTGTATATTTTTAACAATGCAATTTAAAAGTTTTGATTTTTATTGATAACCTACATTTACCAACAACAAAAAGACTACATTTAGCACCAAAAAATATGTAAATATGTAAAAATAATAATAATAATAAGTAAATAAAAAAAATAATATCAAATACCAAATTTTCATAACGAATACCTACCCACTAGGGTTGGGAATCTCTCTGATAGACGATTCGATACGTATCTAGATACTCGGGTTACGATACGATTCAAAAACAATATATTTTTAATACAGAGCGATTCGATACAGTGTAGGAACGATACGATTCGATATGATTCTATGGCTAACATTTGTTGATGTAGACATTTATCATACATTATAAAATAAAGAAGCCAATTCTATAAAAGTGACATTCTTACAGTATTTTCAAATTTGTAAAGACCACATCCCCAAGCATTGTTGCTGTATGGCACTGGCAAAAATAAAATATAAAGACAAACAACAACAAAATCACATGTCAAATGTATTTATTTTTAGACATGGACCAAAAAAAGTCTTGCTGAATGAACATCATTTTGTTGGATGGGATCAATATAAAAATGAGAAGAAGTTTTAAACTTTAAGTGAAGTTAACTTTAAGTAAAATTTAAGTGTTTTAAACCTACTTGTTGTGTTGTTTTCATGGTATTGTCTGTGTTTTTGTATGTATCTTATATGGACTTGAGTCTGGAATAAGTAAGTAAGTAAGTAAAATTTATTTATAATAACTTTATAATAAAGTTTATCATAACGCTGTACAATATAAACTTAAAGCAGAATAAAATAATAACATGCAATGTAGGGGCAGAATCTGACATCTCCTGTTATTAGTTGATATCATGGACTGTGATGACTAGCAGCTTATCACT
The DNA here is from genome assembly GCF_041903045.1 of Epinephelus lanceolatus. Classification (NCBI taxonomy): domain Eukaryota; kingdom Metazoa; phylum Chordata; class Actinopteri; order Perciformes; family Serranidae; genus Epinephelus; species Epinephelus lanceolatus. Next base: position 49,550,311 of record NC_135736.1, read on the forward strand.
GACAGCATGTCAGACTATTTCTCTGTTTGCTAAACTCTGTGTTTGTCATTTATAAAAAGATAAATCACTTTTCTATAACACATCAATGATATTTCAATGGAATAAATTACTTATTGACTTATTCATACTTCAAAAACAGCATCAATAAGTGATTAACATGGGGGGGGGGGTTTGTGGAAATGTAAACTGCTCGTTTCTCCTCTGACACGTCACATACCTGAGTGCTGCCAGGGCTCGCCTGGTATTTCTGGGCAGTCATGACACCGACGAAGACTTCTTGGACCTGGAGCCAGGCTTCTCGGTCGCCGGCCGGTAAGCCGTTATCATGCGCCGCCGTATTTGACAGGAATACGTATTTCTGTCTGTGTCTGTGACCCCGCGTTCAACCCACAACCGGCAGGATTCGCCTGCAAAAATAGAAGTCCTGCGTATCTGTTGCGGAGGGCTCCGGAGCGCCGCAGCTGTGACGGGCCGGAACGCAGCACAGCCGCAGCCGGTGGAAACACACACATTGACTAGAATTGAATCCTATCGGCTCCGCTGCCGTGCCGGAGCGCAGACGCAACCAACACACATCTGGTGGAAATAGGCCTTTAGCTTCTGCTGCGGCTTGGCTGCTCCCTGGTTTATCCAACCAGCATCAACCAGCTTCTGTTCCTCATCTCCACCGGTCAAGCTGGCGCTGATGTTTACATCCATTATCGTTGTCAGTAATGCCTGCTACGGAGCATGCCGCCGGCTCTCGCGTTGTTTTTGAGATGCAAACTGTTAAAGCCAGTCAACCGATTGCTAGTCTCGCGATACCCGAATCCATGACTCTACAATCGATTCATCTAAGGATTCATGGCTGATTCGTATCGATTGAGGAGGCTGCTACCGACGTAGCCGTATCTTTCGCTTGTCAAATCGGATATCCGGTCGTATCGATTAATCGTTCCCAACCCTACTACCCACAGAAACGAATATCCGAATATTTGGGTACAGCCCTACTTGTATGTTAATCTATAAATAAAGTGTAAGAAATGTGGTGTCATGATGGATTGAGTTTCACAGTGTGGCTGGATTGTCATGTCCTGATTTGCTTCCTGCTCCTCAGAGGATGATCCCTGTAGATTTAATGACCTTTATGACCTGTCAGTGTTGTCAGGTTGGATCAGTAGAATAAAGTGGACTGTGTCTGTTACAGAGCATAACTCGGAGGAACACGTACGTTCATGAGAGGACGAGCGCAGAACGCCACTCGGTTGCTATTCCCAACGGAAAGGACAGCAGGTGAGAGGAATTCTGGGAGTTATTTCATTGATTGCATGCTGTTATTCTTCAAATCAATATTTAATCTCTGTTTCAGTCTACCCGAGGTGCCTGCAGCATCCCCCTTCCCGTCACCTGGGGCAACTGTCTCCTCCACACGCCCCCGTCATGTCAAGTCCATGTCGGCGTCAGGACATCCCATGAAGTCCTGCCTGCCCCCCATTGACGACAACGCAGAGTATCAGAGGTGAATCAGAGTTCTGCTGTTGATTCATTAACCGTGGAAACATCTGTCACTACGTTAACAGCGTCTTCTCCTCCCGCCCCCAGCTCCCCCCAGCAGCCCCCGCCATCACCCTCAGCCTTCAGCGTCACCAGCAGCAACAGCAGCACCACGCCGGACCGGACCCGCTTCCCCCGCGGCTCCTCCAGCCGCTCCACCTTCCATGGCGCTCAGCTTCGGGACCGACGACCCGCCACCTACAACGGCCCGCCGGCCTCACCCAGCCTGTCCACGCACGCCACCACATGGCTGGTCACGCCCCGCCGCGGCACCTCCACCTCCATTATTGGAAAGATCACCTCCAAGTTTGTACGCAGGTCAGTAAGAGCCAGGAAGCTGACGTCATATCAGTTATTACAGAGTTGTTTCTTTAGCGCTCTCACCTTCACCTTGTTTTAAAGTCACTGAAACTCATTTGGCCAGTCGGCTCCTCACCTCGACTGACAACGCTGAACGCAGGATTCTCCGTCATGGTTTAAACTGTTGCCTCTGTGCTGGAGACAGTTGTGGCCGGAGGCATTATGTCGTTGAGTTGTCCGTCTCACTCTCATGAATGCAACATCTCAAGAATGCATTGAAGGAATACCTTCTCATTTGGCACACGTCCACTTAGACACAGTGATGAACTGGCTAGAATTTGGTGGTCAAAGGTCACTGTGACTTTGCATCCGTCTCATTCTCGTAAACTCAATATCTGAAGAAGGAATTGAGAGATTTTCCTTAAATTTGGCACAAATGACGACCTGGACACAGGAATGATTAGATTTGGATGGTGATAGGTCAAAGGTCAAGGTCACTATGACCTTATCTATTTCATTCTTGTGAATGCAATATCTCAAGAATGTATTGAGAGAACACCTTCTCATTTAGCGCAAGCATCCACTTGGACACAGTGATGAATTGGTTTGATTTTAGTGGTTAAAGGTCAAGGTCATTGTAATGTGTCCATCACATTATCACAGAACAAGAATTCTGACTTTGAGGGCTTTGAGGAAATTTCCTCAAATTTGGCAACAAATGACCACTTGGACTCAAGAGTGATATGATTAGAGTTTGATGGTGATAGGTCAAAGGTAAAGGTCACTGTGACCTTGCCTGCCTCATTGTTGCATGTGCGATATCTCAAGAACACTTTGAGGGAATTTCTTCAAGTTTGGCACTAACATCCGTTTGGACTCAAGAATTAACTAATTAGAATTTGGTGGTCACAAGTCAAGGTCACTATAATCTTGTGTTGATCTCATTCATGAGAACGGGATATCTTAAGAAAGCCTTGGGGGAACTTCCTCATATTTGGCGCAGATGTCCACTTGAACCCAAGAATGAACTAATTAGAACTTGGTAGTCAAAGGTCAAAGGTCGCTGTTGCCATCATTCAAGAATTCATATGCTAATTATGACAAAACTTCACACAAATGTCTAACAGGATAAAGTAATGAAGTGATGACATTCTATATCCAACAGGTCAAAGGTCAGCTTCACTGTGACATCATCATGTTTTAATGTCATAACTCAGGAGCAGATGGGGAGACATTTGGTAAACTTTTGTCAGATAACGGTTAAGAAAGTGCCCATGAAGAATTGCTCTTGCTGTGTTCTGCCTCCACCACAGCACAGTGGGGGTGAAAGGATCTGAAACTGAAAATAAAAAATCTTAAAAATTATACACTTGTCATGTGGACTCTATGTAAATATATTCCAAACCCGTCTGTGTGGAGAGAAAGAAAAAACCTGTTTTTGTGTAATTTTGGTAAACTGTCCCTTTAAGGCTCTGTGTCCACATAGCATTTTTTTTTTTCCCAGCAGAAAAGTGGCGGCAAGGTGCTGGGGAACGCTTCATCCCAGCGCCTCATAAAAAAGCACTGGTGCTGCTTTTTTTAATGATGTGCTGCGCATGGGTTTTGTTTCTATGACAACATCTTGACACTAACATTAGCCAGGTAGCTAACACAACGCTACATAAACACAGGATTGACTACACAGTCAAAAACAAGCTTACACAGCAAACAGTGATAAAATCTCAACACTCACCAGCATCATCTGGTGTCCGTCAGCCAATCTGCTCCCAAAACATGAACTTTTCTGTCTTTGTTGTGACAGTAGACAGTAGCCAAGCTAAAGAGGCGGCAGAGACGTCAACATAACAGTGCTCGGAGTGGCCGCACACAAAAGGTGGAGCACTCTTTTTTTGGAGGCGGCTGCTTATGCTCGCTCCTCATTCAGAACAATTGAAAAAAGATGCTATATGGACACAGGCCTTAGCACAGATTAACGTGGTCATCCTGAAAATGTCAAACATGTCATCTCCACGTTGAGAGCCGCTGCAGCTTCCTGTTCTCTGTTAATGATTTTGTTGGGTCTCATCCTCCAGGAGTTTTGCAAGCGAGCCCAAAGAGGAGGGGCGGGACTCCAAGCCTCGAGCCCTGCGCTTCACCTGGAGCATGAAGACCACGTCCTCCATGGAGCCGGGGGACATGATGAAGGAGATCCGAAGGGTCCTGGACGCCAACAACTGTGACTACGAGCAGCGTGAGCGCTACTCGCTGTTCTGCGTGCACGGCGACGCCCGGCAGGACAGTCTGGTCCAATGGGAGATGGAGGTATGCAAGCTGCCCCGCCTCTCGCTCAACGGCGTGCGCTTTAAGAGGATCTCCGGCACGTCCATCGCCTTCAAAAACATCGCCTGCAAAGTGGCCAACGAGCTCAGACTGTGAAGGGCTCCCAGTCATCATCAAAGGAGAATACCTCTCTGTTCTTCACACAGTGACGCCCCACCAAGTGACGGCGGCCATCTTGTGTTCAGCACGTCGCTAACTGCTGTATGACTCAGAGGAAAAAAACACCTTATTATACCCAACACACTTACTATTTAATGTTATCACTAAATGTTTGCCAGTGAAACCAAATAATCCAGCTGATGTTCGGCAGGTTGACGAGGCTGATGAGGGTGCTTGTTTGCTGTCACGACCTGCAGGAGCGAGACCCTCTGTTGGTTTGTCACTGTTTACCTGCACTTCAGATTTCTACAAAAAACTGAAACATCATGTAAAGTTGAGACAGGTCGACAGGATTAAAGCTGATCACACAGGCAGAGAAACCTGACGAGTCTCTGACTGGACTCTCAACTAAGAGATTAGCTTGTCAGAGAGCCACACGAGTGAAGCAGCAGTTACATGGAGGGAAATGACGACCAAACTTCCATCTGGAGTTTTCTAATATTATTGCAGTGCATGTAGACGTATGCTCTGACTCTCTGCTTCGACCTGAGTGTTAAAATCAGTCATCTGGTTTCTGGAGTGCAGATAAACAGTGAGTGAAACATGACCTCTGCTCCACCTGTGCAACTCTCCTGCTGCAAGAGTATAACAGCGAGCTGTGCGTGCACGTTACACAACCTTAACCAGCTTTATTGGCTTTAAACGTGTGAACACGCTCAAGGAAGGAATCTGACTCTGGTTTTCGTTGACCTTAAATACAAAGAAAATATCCATACAGCTAAAAGCAAGGACGACAAAACTAAACAAGATAAACATTGACCTGCATGTTGGTGAAGATTCTCAGTCATCCAGGTCATGGTAATCATAAGTGCTGTATCGTAGGCAGCTGGACTTGATTGCGTTTCTTGAAGATGTTTCACCTCTCATCCAAGAAGCTTCTAAATGACTGGTGCAGAGTCGCAGGCTTTAAACTCTGTGTGGGTGTGAACCCTTGCAGAGTCGTTGAGGTCACATGTGAGCTCTGAGTTTTAGTTTCCAGAGAAGAAAGATCCCAGCAAGCATTTTTTGGTTTAAAAAACGTCTAATAGCCGTCTGCATGAAGACCTGACGTCTAGGCTAAATCATGGCTGAATTTGGGCTTTCAGTGAAAATTTGGTAGACGTCTAACCATAGCCAAGGTGTAGACATCATCAATTATACAGCTATGTAGAGACCATGTCCAAAAAATGGAGATAAACATATTTTAATTACTGTTGACTCTCCATACGTGATTGAGTATCATACCGCACGCCATCTGCAATGGCGAAAATTACATTTAATCTATTTCAAAATTAAATCGGCTAGATTTGGGTTACATGTAGCCAGACTAAATTGGAGCTAAATATAGTCAATACGTTTAAATCGCGATTATTGCTTGCTGGGATGGTTTGAAAGAAGCCACCTACGTCAAACTGGAACGACCATCGTTAAAGAGAGGAGGTGGCCTGTGACACCATGTATCACCCACCTACAATGCAGTTTGGGGATCCCTCCCCAAATGACTTCACAGCCATTCACACCTGGACCCATGTAACCCTAATGACACGCAAGATGGCCAGGTGGGTCAGTGACTCACATGTGACCCCGATGACTCTGCAAAGGTTCACACCCACACAGAGTTCAAAGCCTGTGACTCTGCACGAGTCATTTAGAAGTTTCTTGGATGAGAGGTGAAACGTCTTCAAGAAACTCAAGCAGGTCCAGCTGCCTCAGATACAGCACTTATGATTGAGCTGCACTGTACAGAGAGCAACAGTGCAAGGGAAAAATATGATTGGTGTAACAGGTTAAGCAGTCCCTCAAGGATTTGCATTTATGTTTTTGGGATTGTTGCAGCCTGAAATGTCTGTTTTCACAGCAGCCTTTAAAAAAACTGTGATGCATGTTGCTGTTATTTTTAGGCTTTTTTTTTTTTTTTTTTTTTGCAGTGAAATTGTGGGATCAATTGAAACTGTCTCAGGTTCGGAGTTTATCTCGATGAGCACTCAGTAGACCTTTTTACACAGAGATGGCGCTATAGAGTTGCTACAAAGTCCCTGCTTTAGGCCGCCTTTACATTTTTACACAGAACCAAACAACAGCGGCATCATGTCGCTCCAGTGTGTGATTATACACAGCATCCTGCCATTAAAAGAGGCATCACATTTAACACAACAGCGTCAGCCTCTAGTGTGACATATAACATGTCAATAACAATCATTCATCCCTGTTACATGGCGGCTGATCTCGCCTGCTGCTCAGAGGGTAAGGAGCTCCTGGACCTCTTTTTTTATTACTGTTTGCAGACAGTTACAGCTGCCGTTCTTCTTTTTTCAGTTAGCTGCAGACTGCTAATAGCTACTCTTTAAATCTCCTGCGGTGGGTCGCACACTTGGGTAGTCACTTCCAACATCAGACACCAACCACTTCTGCGTGATTGTAAAGCCAAACCCTGTTCTTTTTTCCAAAACCCAACCGTGTGTGTGTTGGCTAAACGTAACCACGTGTGTGCGATATTGAAGGGGAAAAAAAAAGTCAATTTGCGGTGTTGTGTTTATGTAGTGCTTTTATTTTGAAAGACTGTATGCAAGCTGTGTTACAACGCATGTAACAGGCTGAAGTTGACACGGCGTCCCAGAACGTCAACAACCAACACACCCAGGGTACCTTGGACGTCATATGTGGACGTGGAAAGTCCATGACCAAACGTGGACATGTGACGAGGTCACAGTGAGGATGAGTTACATCATACGTTGTCAAAAGATCACAGCCATGCTGCCCATGATCCTGGTTATACAGACACCCTTTTGGCACTGTTACTGCCTCCCATGGTGGATCAAAGGCGAGAAAACACTTTCCCCTGTTCCGCAATCGTACCTTATATACAGAACGGCGAGGCGGCATGATGCTGTGATATTCCCGCCCTGAACAGGCTGTGTAAAAGGTGGCTAGTGCTTCCCACAGAGTTAGAATCTATTTGTGATGGTGGGAGGGGGCAGAAACATGTGATCACCAACAATCAGCTGTTTCTGCTGTTTGAAGCAGCGCTGAGGGACAGTCTTCATGAGCCACACTCCTCCTGCTCTCTACCTGGTTAGCATGAGCTAACACAGCAGCAGCAGCGACTAACATCCAACACCGAGCCGTTGAGCAGTCCCAGCCGTCTCACCGTCTCTGTCATTAAACCTGTTAACAAACGTTGGGTAATGTCAGCTGTGTGATGCTAACAGTTAGCCCTGTCACTGCAGTCCCATGATAAACAGAGAGAGGGGACAAGGAGGGGCTGAACAAATCAATGCGCTGCACGCAGCTCTACAATAAAATTTGATTTTATTTGTCAAATTTGCAGTAAAGTTGCAGTGACTGGACAAAATTTTGGGGTCACACAGATTTAACAGGGATTAATTTGCAGTAATTGTTGTGGTCCCACCATCAGAACATCCTGGAGGGACCGGCTGATCATTCAGTCATTACAGTCTGAAACACGATATTTAATAAATCAGTCTGCTCATGTGTCTCTGATGGTGTAAAACTGCCTCAACCTCCATCACTACAGAGCCAGCTAGATAGCTGACCAGTTAGCAACATCATCAATGTAGCTAACTGAAGATGTGTTCAGACCAGTCTCACGTAGTCAGACCTGTCTCCACAGAGCTGTGTCAGCACCAGAGGAAGGTTGACAACGGCAATTCATTAAGAGAACGAAGCGGCCGTGCGTTATCACCCGATCCAAATCTTCATCAAAACTCGGACATCAGTGAGTTCTAATATAAATTAAAATATCGTGCCATTTATTGGTACAAATGATTCATATTAGATGTGAAAAGACTTTAAGAGGAGAAGTGAAGGTGGTACACTGAGGAGACAAAGCGGTGCAAGTTGACAATATTTCAACTCAAGGTTTTCTAACTCCAGTTCATGAACGTATGGACGAAGGAAAAGGAGAGAAACTGCCGGAAAATAAGTGAAAGAACTGCATGAATTTATTTATCGGTGAATTCGCCACCAGGTTGTTCAGCTGACGTCCGTGCAGTCGGTACATGAGCTGTTTGTGTGGAGTAAAAAGTCCAGAGGTCGTATCTGTGCAACTGATCACGAGCACAGACGTTGGCTCATCAGTGACTGAAGGTGTCTAACTAACGCAGGTTTCATCCCGTCGTTCTGATGTAACGGCCTCGAGTTTGAACGGGTTCCATGAAGCATCTTCCTTCCTGGTTTTAAACGTTCTCAGTCGCAGTCGCCTGATTGATGCAGACGTTAACAGCAAATATCCAGTTGCGCAGTCGAGTTGCACAGTTTGCAGTCGAGGGAATGAGTCATGAAATGTGACGACCAATCAGGAGGTGACAGTGTGTGACCTCTGACCTCTCCTGCTAACTCATGTTAATACTGTTGCAATAATCCTAGAGCTTTTGGTGAATGATGTCAGTGGTTCAAACACAAACTCTAAAGCTCAATGAATCTTTTTTCTTAACACATTAACAGCTGACAGAACAGAATGTGTCTCTATTGTTTGATTGTTGTCGCTGTACAACGTGACACCTGTCCAGGTGAATATGTGCAGGTACAGTATTGATCAGTCTGATTTTACTTTGTCCACACTGTCTTCTTTTTTTCCACCATTGAAACGTAACTATTTTTCAAAGCTTTCAGCAGCGAGATCAAACTTGATTTTTATGTTGCTGCTGAACGAAGCATCAAACCCGAACCACACCATCGAGCAACACATCCCGTTTAAACTTAAAGGATCAGTCTGGTGTTTTTCTATTGTTTTTTTTTATTATCAGCAAATCTCGTGCATGTCTGTGACTCATGAGTCTGTAGTTCCTTCAGTTGTTTCCTCAAACAGCTGCTCGCTGTAGTTTTTATCAAACAAACAGGAGGAAACCGTGACTTACTTTGGGACTATTTTCAGCGGCGGATTAATCCACATTTGGTGCAGTGAATGTGGAGATATATCAGGCCTACACACAGTACTTAGTGTGCTCGTTATTCAGCTTGTCCCTATCAGAGAACCCTTTTTGGTTCCTGGAAGAATCTTTTAGAAAGGATCCACCTGGAACTCTTTTAGAGGGTTCCACCTATAACCCAACAATAAGGGTTATACCTAGATCCATCTGTGAAAGGTTCCACCCAGAAACCCCTATGACAGGTTCTATAGAGAACCCTTTCACGATGTAATGGCTCCAACCACAACACTCTCTGGGGGTTCTGTTCAGAACCTTCATACCTTGTAAGGGTGCTAACACCTCACCCAGGGCGTTCTACCAAGAAACCTTTAATAAACCAATGGTTTCATCATAAAGCAGCTGAGGGGGTTCTACCATAGACTGTATATAAAGATGAAGGACACGTCTTTACTTCCCCCCTCTGTACAGACAAAGCTATGACATCCCGGATATGGCCGCTGCCATCTTCTGCTGGTGACGTCGTTTGGAGCCAGAGTCGCCAGCGGTATCGAGTTCCGTCCATACACCTTCTGACGAGCACACCGATTGGCCCACACAGCGGTCAGTCATGACCTCAGTCCCCCACCCACCTTTTGTTCTAACATAACGTGTGACCAACGTTATCAGAAAAACGAGCACTTTGACAAACATCAGCGTGATAAGAACTTCCCAACTGGTCCATGTCAGTCGGCTAACATGGAGGAGGTGGGGTTTATGACCTGTACTGCAGCCAGCCACCAGGAAGCAATTCGGATGTTTTGGCTTCACTTTTTGGGGAGCTGTCATGTCGTCAGTATTTACAGTCTATGGGTTTCACCGAGAACCCTTTCAAATTCCAAGGGTTTCATTTAGAACCTACTCAGGAGTTTCTTTTGAGAACCCTTTTATATTCCATGGGATTGATCAAGAACCCACCCAGTGGGACTCTAAGTTTATAAATTGACTACATTACCCATAGATCTCTTCCCCACTAATCATGGTTGTGGTTTAACAGGTGAGTCGCGGGTCAAGGGAACTGCGTCCTTAGGAGGCTCCATGAGGCTCCTAAAGGGCCGGGGCTGATGTGGTCCAATGTAACCTCGAACAACATGGTTCACAATTACGTTCTTGGGCAGCCGGTGATTTTGTGGAATCACCACCACTATAGCCTTTACTGTGGTTGGGAACCAAAACTCTTTTTCCTTAGTCTTCCTTAGTACAGAGAACCCTTGAAGAATCCATTCTTCAAAAAAGGGAGTCTTTGGATGGAAAGGGGTCTTCTAAAGGAACCCTTACCCTTACAAAGAATTGTTGAAGAAGCCTTTCTGTGAAAACTGGGTTCTTTGGAGGAAAAAGATACTTCAGAAGAAACCTTGAGTTGTACAAAGAATCCTTAAAGAACTCTTTTGTCCAAAAAAGGGTTTTGAATTAAAAGGGTTCTTAAAGGAACCCATAGTCTTACAAAAAACCCCATAAAGAACCCTTTCTTCAAAAAAAGGGTTCCTGGGGTGAAAATGGCTCTTCTTAAGGAACCTTAGTCTGACAAAGAACCCTCGCATTTCTACCAAAAAAAAGGGGGTTTTTTTTGGATGAAAGTGTTTCTTCTGACGGAGCCCTCCGTCTTAAAAAGAACCCTAGCAGAACCTTTTTTTTCCTTTCAAAAAAAATGGTTCTTTGAATGAAGGGTTCTTCGAAAGGAACCCTTAGTCTTACAAAGAACCCCTGAAGAAGCCTTTTTTCAGAAAAAAAGGTTATTTAAATGAAAATTGTTCCTCAAAGGAACCCTTGGTCTTACAAAGAAACCTCTCTTGAAAAAATGGTTCTTTGTATGAAAAGGGTTCCTCAAGGAATCCTTAGAATTACAAAGCACCCTCATAGAACCCGTTCTTACAAAAAAAAAACAGTTCTTTGGATGAAAAGGGTTCTTCTGAAGTAATCCTTAGTGTCACAAAGAACTCTAGCAAAACTCTTGTCAGAAAAGCATTCTTCTGAAGCAACTGGTTCTAAGTAGAGCCTCAGCCCTTCAGGAAGAACCTTTTTGGAACCGTTATTTCTAATGCTCAAATTCCACCAGATGCATGTTGGTTGCGTCTGTGCTGCAGAACAGCAGTGGAACCGATACGTTTCAATTCTAGTCAATGTGTGTGTTTCCACCGGCTGCGGCTGTGCTGCGTTCCGGCTCCGTCACAGCTGTGGCGCTCCGGAGCCCTCCACAACAGATACGAGTGTAAATACATTTACCGTTGGTGTGAGTCTTCTTCTGTTTTTTTGTTGACAAGAAGAGCAACATAGAAAGTCACCAGATTTATCCTTTAAAGCAACGTTCCAGCAGAAATTGAGTTTCCTGTCAGCTAGCTGCTGAAATTGCCCGTTCCGCCTGTTTATTGCTGTTCCTTGGCAGATCATTCTGTATGTTTTCCACCACTTAATGCCTTCTGAACGTACTGATTTGTATTTCTGATGCACTCAGTTGCACCAGAGGAAATGAGCAGTTTGTGATTCTAAGTTTTTCTGTATATTTTGAATTTTTGTTCCCACTAATTGACAGAGCCTCTAACTGGCTCTGCTTGTCTCTACAGTGTCGAGGTCGTGAGGGTTCACCGTGCAATGGTTCTCTGTCACTACTGAAACTGGAGAACACTTTGGACTGTATGTTGTAGCACTTAAAACCAGGAAGGGAACAAACAATGCAAACCTCCCGGCCCTGTCTGACAGGGCGCGAGGTGACAAGGTGTGACGCTGCCTTCACGTCACAAGGAGAAGACTGTAAATCTGAGCCTCTTACTTGAAAACAGCCTTCGCCTCACCTTCAGATAGAACCTTGTACCACGTGACCGACTCTGATGAGTCGGGCTCGTCATGAACAGGAACGTAGCAGAAGTCCAGTGTAGCCGTGATCGATTCATTTCAAATAAAAGCCTCACAGATGAAACGGTGTCAGAGTCATTTTGTGATCACAGAAACTTCAGCTGTTTTTTTCACGCTGAATGACGTCCGAACGTCCGCTCGTATTTACAGTGGTCCGTCGTCAAGGCGACTCGCTGGAGGAAATGACCCTGGTCCAGGTGTGTTTATGTGATCATGTTCCTAATGTGCACTGCTACACATGTCAACATTAGCTGGGTTTCCATCACCCTGAGAAATGCGCAAAATCTAAATAGCGCAATAGAAAACAGGCAATTGAAACTAATCTAATGACTTCAAACACCTTTCAATGGAAACACCTGCAAGCAGCATTTGTACTTTATCGAAATTGTCAAAATATCGTTTTAATTTTGCACAAAACTGTAATGGAAACCCAGCTACTGTCACCTGTCCACATACTGACATCACTCAGCCTTCACCCTCCATCAGGACCTGACTCCAGGTGAGTCCAGGACCTGACTCCAGGTGAGTCCAGGACCTAGCTGTTCTTAGGACTGCACTCTTCTGGGCCGAGACCTAACATGTCCTGACCCGAGCTTCAGGAAAACACACCAACTCCATGTTTATATATGCACATTTTACTGCAATTGGCCATACTGCATAATGAGTACTTTTACTTTTGGTACTTAAAGTATATAAACAAAAGTTTTTGGTGTGTGATAATTTACATAGTATACGGAGATAAAGATAAAGTTTCCACTTCCTTTAATGTGCTGAATTTGTTTTGCAAGTTTCCTTTAATTAGCACATAATAACTGTGTTCCAGTGTAAGGACAGTCTATGCAAAACACATGTAAGATCATCATATTGATGACAGTGAACATGTCAGTTACAGATTATTTTGTGTTAAATGATTATTGTTAACAACAAAGACTAGATGTGATCATTTCATCACAGTATCTAATAAAACTGAATATCAATAAGTGATTATTTAAAACGATCTGTTAGTTTGACGAGGACGAAGACATTGAAATCATCACACTGTAACTCTTCAAGCTGTTAAGTTCAGGCAGAAAACACCAACCACTCTGAATGGTTTCTTTTCAAATTTATAGTGTCAGTGTCTGTTAAACGCTTCCATCTGATCGGTCGGTTCATCCGCTCTCCTCGCTCCAGCCAGTCACCATCCAGATCTACTTCTGCGTGGGAACAAGCTCATCGATATCTCGGCCGCCCTCCAGCCTCTTCTCCATGGCGACGAGCAGTTTGACCCCGTCCACCACCAGCTGGGTCAGGCTGACCTCGCTCAGGCCAAAGGTCGCCACATTGCTCACACAATACAGCGCCGGGGATTCTGGGAAATGAAGAGGCAAGTCTGAATTCGGAGCCGTTGTCTTCTCGTCGTTTATCCGGCCGCGCACTCAGTCCTTCACAAACACATGCATTGGTACTAAAACAATTTCAAACACGTTGACATAAACAGTCTCAGGCACAGACGAGGGCTAACTTGACCTCTTAATGTGGTTTTTGAATTTCACAATTTTAGCAGAGTTAACGCAGTGTTTGTGAAGTACAGAGCATACAACTGGACAAATGAGATTTTATACATACCATAAAACTTCAAATAAAAGCAGAGTCCCAGTTAAACGCCCAGTCCCTGTTACCAGCCCGATGTAGCTACACATTTAGACAAATAAGGGCCTGTCTCAATCAGAGGCCTGGTCTGGTTGACACACAGTTCATTTCTATAGAAGTTCTTTGGATGTATAAAATTGGACTGCTGACTACCCACTTTAGCTGCTTCCATCGCGCATACAAATATAAATTGTCAATATGGAGATGCTACACATCGTTAGCTCGGTTAATTTCATTTTACCGAAACCATGAGCACCAGAGAAGACCTGAAGTCATTCACATGCTTTTTCATAAAAATGAATCCAAGTTGTGAGGATTGTTTAACAGGATAAAATGGTTTGTGTCAGGTGCTGTAACTCTCACTGTCTGATGTGCTGTCTGTCGGACCAAGTCAAATGATTCATAATTGATATATAATTTAAAGCCTAATTTTTATACAAGTAATAGTCATATGGTTTAAATACACAGTGTCATTGCATTTCCTGATCTTTGCTGAGCAACAGTTTTGTGTGAAAATAATTAAAAGCCGGTCTCTGTTGAGTTCAGTGATTTAGGCAAATTTAGTCGACCAGTTGCAGTTTAACAGTAAATACACATATATATTTGGGATGTCACCTGATGCAAGTTATTAAATATTGAGTATCTGCCGAGCTGAGTCCTGATCTGATACTTTCATTTTGCTAGATATGACAGCTGCACAGTGCACACTTCAAGCACTGTGAAATCAGTCCAGTGTATCTGTATGACTGAATAGCTGCAGTGTGGAAGAAAGAAAAAAAAACTGCTGAATTACAGCTCACAACTCGCACCAACCCAAACATCCTGGTGCAGACTATTTACTGGAGTTTACAGCCTGTCGCTCATCAGGCATCTGAAGAGAATCACAAGCACGACCGTTCTCGGCTTTCAGTGTCCGATAGTCCACCACCAACATTTTCATCCCGTCTCATCAGTGAAACTGAAACACAGACTGATTCCTAGATTTTAATATCAAGATCTATTTTTAGCTCGTCATCATCTGGTTTTCGTCATGAAAAATGATTGTTAAAGGGCCAGTGTGTAATATTTGGCATGGTTTATGTCAAATCTGAATCTGAATATTCTACCCATTAATATGTTTATATAAGTGTATAATTGCGATAAAATAAAATTCCTTTGGTTTTTGTAGCCTTATAATTATGCTGTTTTATATTTATATATATTTATATATATATATATATATATATATATATATATATATATATATATATATATGTATAGCAAGGGCCTTGCTTTAGAGAGGTCGCCATCTTGCACCGCCATGTATGTACGGCAGCCCGAGCGGACAATCCAGCCAGCTGGAGAACACGTTTCGCGATAAATAAACCAATGAAGAAGACAGTGAGAGGAAGGAAGAAGGAGGAGGAAACAGCAGAGAGTGTTAGTAGTTCGTTGATAGAGAGTAGTGAAAGTTTTTTTTTACTTATAAAGTTTGCGAATGGACCACACTTACCACGCAACAGGAGAGAATGAACCCGAACCGTCATCTGCGAGGAAAAGAAGACGCAAAGAGGGGCAAAGAAAACGGGACAAGCGGCGGCAGAGAATAAACATCGGTGATGTTTTTCAGCGATGGAGGGGGTTCATGAAGGACAAAGGGCTTCAATCCGACGCATGTTTTCTGCTGGACAGGTAAACTACTAAAATAAAAGCTACTATTTGTCAGCACTTAGTATAATAGCGTTACATGTCGGACTCGACAAGTAGGGAGTGAGGAGGAGAGTTTGTAACGTTACATCATCTCCAGGTAGAGCAATTACTGTAAAACACTTGAGAAAATTTTAGTCTTATGTCAATAACAGACAACAGGAGAGCAGTAACGTTACTCCTGTGTACCCTGCTGATTGGATTCACTACAGCTAAAACCACCGTTTATTACTGAACAGTACAGGTTACTGTTGGCCGTAACTACGCCAAAACAACCAACAAACAAGAATTTAGCTGTAACTCCAACTGTGCACTGTTGCTCTCTCCTCCAGCTCGCTCATACACACACCAGCACGCGCACTCACACAGCTCTCGTCCCCGTCACACTCGCACCCCGCCCCCTACCTATACTCATTCAATCCCAAACATGCCATTAACTCACAGAACACTGACATTATAACAGAACGTTTACTGCAGGGTCGCTACAACATCGTAACATGGTTTAGATTTCTAAATAAATATTGACCTCGTCGCTAGATAGACCTACTCCTGAAAAACTTGTCTGCGCAAGGCTTTTTGTCCCTACGAGGCCACCGTCATTTACCCGACAGGAGGGGTGAGCGAGTGAGCCCTGCAATCTAGAATTTGACCACTGATGTCACTGTTTTCAACCCATTTTACACACTGGCCCTTTAACAGTTTACATTACAGCAGCAGTCCACATCCGGTGAGTCAGACTTCTGTCAGCCTGGTAGCTGATGGGTTCCAAGACTGATGCAGAGTCACCTCTTGTTTTCCCTGCAGTCAGATTAATAAGCCTGACAGTACATTTTATAAACCTTATATTTCCGTCTGATGTGTATCTATATGTCAGGCGAGGTGTGAAACCCAGGATTGATATCTACACAGTAACTCACCAACCAGAGAACTGAACACAGCGTCAAACTCTCAGATCAGTTCCTGTGGTGAGACCCGAGTCAGCTGTGCTCTCAGTACCTGTAGCGTCCATGCAGACCCTCAGTCTCTTCAGGACGTCCTGCAGCCGTTTGTGTCTGGGGAGGTGCTGCAGTCTGAGGTGGACTCTGATCCTCAGACCTGTCCCCACGTCGGCTGGAGAGCTGCTCACCCACCCCAGCTGCTGCTTCCAGGTGAACGGGTGTCTGAGCCGTCTGTAGAACTCCTCCAGCTGGAAACACACAGACAGGAGCCGACGGTGAACTTTTTCCACTGCAGGAACTTTGTCAAGAACTCAGGAAGTCCTTTTCCCTCAGGAGGCCGGAAAGACATCCTGCACCACGAGCACTATGACGAGTATCAGATAGAACTGGAGGCAGTTTGTAGTATTTTCACTTTGCTGATTGGTCTCTTCGTCTACTTCCATCATCACCCAAACTGGACGTCACTGTTTGGAAGGTTAAAAATCTGTGACAGCGATACATCGAATTTTTTAACAATCCTGATGCAGATCCCTTAAATACAAGCTGAATTATTTTACAGATAAAATCGACTCATCGGCGCTCTCTGGTGGATGAACTTGGTCCTGAGGTTTGGTGTTATCGCTGATACAGATCCGTCTGCAGTAAGATAATATCAGCCAATATATCAGAGTGGTTCAGTGATTGTTCTGCCTCTACAGGGAACTATCAGCACTGAGGTCCACCTCATGATGTGACCTCAAACTGTCACTTTTACTGTGGTAATAACAAGTTCTATAAAAATATGTTTCTTGTAAAGGAACAGTGCGTCAGATTAAGGACGTCCAGTGGCGTCCAGCAGTGATGATTCCAGATTACAACCAGCTGAAACTTCTCCTGGTTAGAATTCCTTCAAAGTTCATTGTTCAGGAGCTGAATTATCCTCAGAGGTCTCTTCCTCTCAGAAACAAACAGAGCAGCTGATTTAAACCGGTAAAACACTGAATAAAGCAGTTTCATGTTGCAAGTCTTACAAGCTACAAGTTACGAGCTTGTTTGAGATGAGCCACGAGCTGTGTGCTCGCCTTTTTTGTCCGATAACTCAGGGCGGGGCTCAGCCTCCGTGAGGGTGGCATGAGGGCCCCACGTCCTCTAGTGGGACCTGTGCTCACAGCCCAGCACCGTGCAGCTCCATCATTCACCAGAGAACACCAGGACTGGCAGGTCCACCATCTGCGCCCCGTTCTCTTCACAGATGAGAGCAGGTTCACACTGAGCACATGTGACAGGTGTGAAAGAGTCTGGAGACGCCGAGGTGAACGTTATGCTGCCTTCTCGGGCCCTGGGTTCCTCCTGGTGCAGAGGGCCCTGGGTTCCTCCTGGTGCAGAGGGCCCTGGGTTCCTCCTGGTGCAGTGGGCCCTGGGTTCCTCCTGGTGCAGGAGTGGAGTGTGTAGACAGTTCCTGGATGATGAAGGCAGTGATGTCATTGATTGGCCCTCTCATTCCTCTGACCTAAATCCAGCTGAGCACCTATGGGACGTTATGTATCGATGCATCCACCACAGACTGTCCAGGAGCTCACTGATGCCCTGATCCAGGTCTGGGAGGAGATCCATCCTCCGACTCATCAGGAGCCCAGCTGTTGTCAGGAGGTCATACAGGCAGGCGGGGCCGAACACACTACTGAGTCACATGATGAGTTGGATCAGCTGTGACCGTTGTCACGTCATTTTGATCCCAACACATTAATCAATGTGCATCAGTAAAGATTCTACACTTGAATTATTTGTTCATCCAGATGTGATGTGTGATTTTGCTGTCGTTGTTAAACCAAACTAAACTTTGTAGAAGTTCTTTTCTTACAGTGCCATCTTGTTGAGAGGCTAGGCACCTATGGTGAGGTCCCTGCACTTAATGCATATGAGTAAGAGCACCAGGACACGAGTGTAGATTGCAGCATTTTGTCGTGAGTATTGCCGTGTTGCACCAGAGGTGAGTAGGTGGTTGCTCCTCTGGACTCTCCTCAGTGTCGTCTGCCTCTCCACAAGTGGCCTCTGCTCACTCTCCCTGGCTTTGTTCACTTTAGCCTCATGTTGGACTGAATACTTTACCTAGATTAGATTTTGCATCAAGACTTTTCTAAACAAACTGTAATAAAACCATTGTTTCCATCCCCCCTCTTTGGTATCAGTGTTGATTTGACTATGAATGTTGTCTTCTCTCCCAGCAGCTCCAGGCCCCGTCTATTTGCTTATCTTGAAAAAGTATTTCCTGGGCTCTAGTTCCCCTCACGTGGCGTTGTCGGTCCTCTCCCCTCTTTTTCCACTAATTGCCGTCACCACGCTAAGTTTGGCTCATTATTTCCCCTTAAACCATAGACTGTGTAAAATAATGGGAGTAGCAGGGTTTATGGACTCCTGATGTGAAGTCTCAAGTTCAGCATTTCAGCCGACGCCATCTTGGTTTTTCTTTTTAGCCATAAGTGACCGTATTTGGATGAGAGGGTGGAGCTGTGGAGGTGCGAGGGGTGGATTTGACACACAGGTTGTGGCGAAGCTTTGCAGACAGCCTGTCACTCAAGTGGCCCCGCCCTCAAATACACTTAACTTTAAGCCTTAATGAATGTGAACAGGTGAGTTACATAAAGATTCAGGTCCCGTACAGTCGTCACGAATGTTGAGAAACCAAGACAGTTTTTGTACCAGGCTGTAAAAGTGTTCACGTCTACATGTTAACATGGAGGTCTGTGGGGACTGACTCGCTCTTGGAGCCAGCCTCAAGTGGACATTAGAGGAACTGCAGGTTTTGGCACTTGAGTGTTGGCTTCATGTTTCAGCCCCGGACATTGCTGCTGCTGCTTGGTTTAAGTATCTGCAGGATGGGAGCAGATTTAACTTAAAACTTATGTGTAACAAGCTTTGTAACTTATAACCAACTTATAACAAGCTTTTATTGGAGGTAGAGAGTTAAGAGTTAGAGCTCATGGTGAAAAGTGTAGAGAACAACAGATTCATCAAACCTGCAAACATTTGTGGCTCAAACATATAAGTTAACATGTAATTCTAATAATTAAAAGAAGTAAAGAGACCCGTGACTGACCTTCTGCAGATTGATGCAGATGCATTTAAAGGCCTCTGTGATGTTGGCATCATCTCGTGTAGACACAAGTCTGAGGTGGTCCTCCATGTTGACCCAGACCACCAAGCTGCCATCTTCACTCACCCTGCAACAAGGAATCATGTTTGATACAATCAACAGATTCCAGAAATGTTTTGTCTCCTCTCCAGCTGACTGCTTTCCTTCAGACTTGTCTAGTATTAGAGTGACATCTGGCATCTTGCAGGATTTGAATCTCTGGTCTCTCAGGTTCCAGTGACTGCTAAAGCTACTGGGACAAAAAGACTCATGGGAAGAAACCAGACTGACCAGACCGCCCTGGCGTCAGGCCAGTCCCGGGCCACGCCGATACGGAGCTGGAAGGAGGACGGAGTGTTCAGGTTCAGCTCCCTCTGCTGCTCCTGGTTCAGCTCCTCCAGTAAGAGGAGTCGACCCGGCAGCTGCTCCTCCTCCAGCCGCTGCAGAGCTGAGAGCAAACACGACACACTGGTCAGCTGCTTTACTCAGCCCAGTCGCCACAAGAAAATGTTGGCATTGTACGTTTCTGCGAGCTGTGGATACGTTACATACGCACGTTTCACACGTATCATAACAACATTTGTAAAGTGATTGAGTACATGAGCTGACTTTGTCATCTGGAGGTGGAGGGGATGATGGACGGCTGGACACATCGGCCAGACGTCCAGCTGCAGACGACTGCAGGCCACTGTTCAAACCAGCAAACACCGGTTGTTTTTGGCGACCCTTCAGTGTTTTCCTGTTTTGTGGCGCCGAGCCTGGATGTTTTTCACGACACATCATAGTGTTTCAAAGCAGCGTTCAAGCAACTGAACATGGGTGTTTCTCACTGACCCTTCCCTGCTTTTTCAAAGGTGTGGGTGTTTTCACTCACACATCACAGTTTCCCAGCAGCAAAGTGGCTCTTGGGTGTTTTTCACTGACACATGGCAGCATTTTCCATCAGCATATGAGCCTGAGATCATGGGTGGTTTTCACCAACCTATCCACGTTTTTTCAGTGGCATTTGTGCCACCAAACGCAGGTGTTTCACTAACACATGGCAGTGTTTTCAAGCACTGAGTCTGCAAGCGTTTTTCACCAACCCATCCCTGCTTTTCCAGCAGAGTTTTTGTCACCTCATGTGGTTGTTTTAAGCCCAAACTTTGTGTTTTCCTAACGGTAAACAAGTGCTTTTTATGCCTAAAACCAGCCACACATTTACCACAGTATTATTCAGAAACCTAAAGTTCCACCTTTCTTCTACAAAAGACTTTATGAATGTAAAGTATCCGTGGTTTGCAGAAACATACAGTGTTAACATTTTTTGTGGCGATTGAGTTGAGTTTACTACAACCTGGTTACTTTGAGGCCATGCTACCATCAACCCCGCCTGGTCGGCTTCATAATTGCACAGTGGCACCTGTCACATGCTGTCAGGGAACTCAGAATGCTCTTTGTGGGGATAAATTGTTCTGTTGCAAATGTCCTGCCTTCGTCTGCACCCATGGTGCTACATTCTCATGTATAATGATAAGAAATCAGAGCCTGAGCCGGCCTGAACCTGCTGGTTTGATTGTTTTCAGGTTATTGACTCTGAAACACAGACATGCAGTACCTCTGCTGGCCAGTGTGAGGAGCTGTCTGCGCTCTCCTCGGCTGCAGTGTGTCGGGAAGCAGAAGTCTTCAACGCCTCGAACAACACTCACCTCACAGCATGCAGCGTATGACCTGTCCAAGTCGTCACCTCCCTGCACACACACACACACACGTGTCTGTTCAAACACTACAGTAACATTGGTGACATGTGAAGCTAACATGTTGCAAACATTGAACCCCTCTGCTGTTTTCTTCGACTTCTGTGTGAGCACAAACGTTGGTTAACAACAGGGTGTTGACCAGAAAACGTTAGACTTCCTCTTGACAGGACTAAAAGCTAAATTAGTGTCTCCCAAAGTCCAACCCCTCGTCCTCGCTGTGGGAGATGGAAACAGGCAAAGAACCGGGCTGATATATGGTGGGCAGGCTGATACGGCTGCCATGAAGGCCTGGTATGGAATAACCGGGACATGCGCTGGTTAACAGGGCTCTGGTGAAGCTGCGTGGGCCAATCCCCCGCTCATAATGATTACAGAAACAACCACAGTGAATCCACAATGTCAGGGCTTGATGTCGAAGAGGGCGGAGAGGAACTGTGGATGAGTCAAGAAAGTCTATTGTCTTTAAGTCTTAACGTACAGAGAAGATGAATAATTAAAGTGCAGGCTGACGTCTTGGCTTCACTTGAATCAGAGCGAGGAAGACGTGAACACATTTTACTATAAGGATGGTTATAGTCTGTGAAAGGGCCGCTCTGTGTCTACTGACATGTTCACGTGTTTTTATGTCACAGCCGTGCTGAAATATAAAGACGCCTATAATCTGGGTTTAACCTGTTATCTGTCGGCCTTGATTTTTATGTTTGTCACTGGCAGACTGAGCTTTGACTTCACAGAGATCAGTATGTTTGGAAAGCTAACTGAAGTTACACACAACCTGGTGAAATGTCGCTGTGTTCTGTGTTGACTCTGTGCATTCTGTGTGAAACCGCAGCGAGAGGTTCCTCAGGTTTCTTATTAACAATGATTAGTTGGCGGTGATGTGGTCGGACCAGCTACCTTCAAGTTGTCGTAGTTGAAGTCGTCCTCTGGCGTCTGGCTGGTGATCTTGTGTCTGTGATGTGCCTCGATGACTCGGTCGAAGAAATCACAGAACAGGACGTAGGACTGAGCGTCGCCCGCGACACAGCCCACAGTTACAGGAGTGGACCAGTCACCTTCAGACACAAACATCACATGGACACGTTTACACACTCACACTGACAATCCTCCCAAATCTAAGGAGAATAAACTGACTTTGTGTTTCTTGAACTGTTCCCCATTCACTTAAAGGTATACTCTGCAGGATTTTCCCATGTAAGGCGGTGTATGTTTATGCCGCCACACTGGCGACAGCTGCGGCCAGAGGCATTATGTTGTCAGGTTGTCCGTCCTCAAGAATGAATTGATTAGATTGTGGCGGTCAAAGGTCAAAGGTTACTGTGACTTAAACGAATATGTTTTTGGCCATAATTCAGGAATTCCTACGCTTTTTATGACCAAACTTGACACAAATGTCTAACAGGATAAAACAATGAAGGTCAGAAGGTCAAAGAAAAACCATAAATGTAACGAGGCAAAACGTCAAATGAGAGTGAATCTGGGGCTGGCTCCATTTTCTCTTTCTTCTCTCTGGTGAGCGTGTTTACGAACAGTAACTGAAAGTCCTGCACAGTACACCTGTAAATACAGTCCGTTTTCTTTCAGACCACCATCTAGTGGCCATTAAAGGAACTGCGATTAGACACATAACTGCTGACAGAAGATATTTTCCTTACATTCATCATCGACTACAATCTTGCATTTCTGGAGTAACTGGAGCAAAAAAATATCCAACTGTAAACCAGATGGAGGCTTTACTGCCAAACCTTAAAACAGCTGATTAAAAATTCAACAACACAGCAGTAACGTCTTTGAACACAGCACTAAAATAGGACTATATTTGGAGATATGAAATGAGAGGAAAGATCTTCATTAACACTGCTGAATATCTGAAGTTTCTGTAGTTGAATGTGCCTGATTCATTCTATCAGTTCTTTCTGATTTTAATCTCACTGTAACTCTCTGACAGCCAGCGCCACCCTGACATCACCTGGTTCCTCAAGGCCCGGGCGGATGACATCATCAAAGATGACTCCACTGGGGGTGCAGCGGTGGAACTGTCGGCGATACATGGCACGTGTGAGGATCTTTCCCATCCAGGTAGAGTTCCTGCAGAGGTCGGGAAACTCCTCATCTGGAGAACCTCTCTTCAGGTGGAAGTGGGACATGGGGTCAGGGGGGACCAAATTCTGAACGCACAGGAAGTTGTCACAGAGAAGACAGGAGGAGCTTTTAGTCCACATGATGCCAGCAACTGGTGCTTCTCAAGGTCGTTGAAGGATCCTTGAACAGGTGAATTTCAAGGAGGCTACGTCATCGAATACACTGAAGGACTGTCTTAATGTTAGCAGCCACTGAGTTCTACCCAGAACCGAGTCCTTCCCTCAGAGAATTTTCAAGGATGCATGTGTGTCTCCTCAGTGGGCATGAAGTACCCACAATGCTTTGTGCACAGTCAGTGACGCACAACTGGGCACTGTTCCAATGTGTGTTCACTGACTGTGAGGAAGGAGCCTAGTCTGTATAGGAAGCCACTTGGAAGGACCCGTCCTACCAAGGAAGCTTCCTTGACTTTGAGAAGCACCAGATGTTTTCCTGATGTCTGTTCTGGCGTGTTTCTTTCCATTTACATTGAGTTGGATCAAGATCAACTCAGCTGCTCGGAGTCGAGCCTCACAAGTTCACTTGGCTCTGAAAAATCAGGAGATACTTTGAGCTGATCCAGAAAATTTACTGCAACTAACAGCGAAGTTGTTTCTGTCTCTCAGAGAGAGTGTCAATATTAACTCTGTCGTATTAATAACACTCAGCTTGTCTTCAGTGTCAGCTACCTACAGCAACATTTCTAACTGGCACTGTTTCAGGGTTTTTATTTGTCACATACTCAACATTGTGCAGTGAGATGCTTTGTTGCCTCCAGAACTGTACTTGAAATATATATAAATATACTATTAAGATTTAACCTCTTGCGACTGTAACCTCTATGAAAGTACAGCTTTGGGTTTACTGACTATTGTTTGTTTGTTTGTGTTCATACTAAATAGTTTTCATTTTAATGTCTAATTTTATGAAGAGAACTGTTTCAAGATGGCTGTAGTTGCTTAAAATGGCCGCTAGAGGGCGCTGTATGTACGTGCTATGTAGTAAATCCAGTAGACGTGAGCATTGCATGCTGGGAGCAAGACACTCCAGCCTAGCCTGGATGCTAACAGGCCACGATATAGCTACGAGTGAAGTCAGTGACATTTTATGGAAGAAACACTGCTTTATTTTCATGTTTATGAGTCTGTACATGTTCGAAGTTGCTGTGAGAGAGTTCCAGCCGGCTGCGACCGGAGGATTTGCTTTATTTTGTTTATACGAACAAGGACTCCGGTGAGTGTAATAGTTAGCATGCTAAGTTGCTAACGGACATGCTAACGGACATGTAATGTTTAATTTCGGTTATGATTAAGCTGCATTGAACCTTTCTTACCATCAAAAACCAATCGGAGTCAACTGTAAATGTTACAGAGATGTTGTAATGAGTGAATATGCTCAGTTTGTGTTTTAGAAATGCATTTATTTTCACGTGAGGAACGGTCATTTTTACTGCGTCATTCTGGGCGCCATGTTCAATGTTGGAGGGTTTAAAATGTGCTATAAGTGGGCTAATAGTCATGATTTGTTCACGTGTGGGTTTTTTCTTCTGATTTTCATGATATAAATTAAAAGTTCGTGTTGATTAAAAACGCACAAGTTTGAATGTGAATGAGAAAAACATTGATTAGAGATAAAAGATCATTTGTGGAACATGATCGATTGATATTGTTTAAAAAAAAACACAATGATGTCTGAGGTTTTAATGTCTCAAGATATATTTCATCATTGCTTTTGTGGTCAGTATTATAAGTTACACTTGAGTTAATAAGAAAAAGAAATACTGTACAGTAATTGATAATTAATTTTATTTTCTGTTTATGGCAGATTGGTTTTTTTGAGTTGCTGGATCTGCATTTTTGTGGGACAGCGTCGATTCCAACCAGGGTTCCTGTCTGAGGCGAGGCAGGGTAGAGAGGAGCTGAAATTCTCCATCTTCATCATCTTCCTGAAGATTCACGCTTGGAGCAGATAAGATCTAGGCTGCGCGCATCAAGCACACAAACATACACATTCTACCCGGGTAGCACACATACTGAATAAACTTGGACGTACATGGATACAAACTGAACACTTTGGACTGGACTTTCACGAACATTGACATTAGACAGCAATAAGCTGTGAAGGGACACTTTACTTTTATTTTTTATTTTTATATTGGGAAATTGAATCTGAATTGTGATACCACTCTTTGTTGATTGTGAGAATAAATATTCCTGTGTTGACCTTTACCACTAACTTATCCCTCGCTCCTTGAGTTGAACCCGAGAGTACTGTAGTCAATATAGTGTTGTTCTTACTGGGTTACACGACCCTACATCCTCCCATGAAGACATTACATTTTGGGTTTGCTGCACCTTTTACTTCATTCTGCTTAATTCAGACCTGTTGTCTTGTTCATGGACACTTTTTTGTGCCATCTGTTGGTAGCAAAAACTATTCAATGTAAAAACAAGATGGCAGCCATCTCTGCTCAGTGAGTCTGCAGCTGATCCAACACAAAGTGGACAAGTCCAGAAAAATGATCACCTCCAAAATTGGCCGGTATCTCGTCTCCACAGGAGAGGCAACCAGAGCTGCAACAGAAGCAAAATGTTGAACAGTCACAGATCAATATTGTTTCTGTTTTAAAGGTTCTTTTATTTAGAATCTAGAAATGTTTCCGTCTCTCTCACACTGACTGTCAAAAAAGACAAAAAGCTAAAAACTGTGAAACTGTGATGGACGTAAAGATAAAAGAAAACACTAAGGAAAATCGGGATGCTCATGTAACATGACAAGATGTACAAAAAAAGCCTCTTTAAGCCGTACCCGAAAGAAAACAGGAAGTCAGCCATTTTTAATTTACTCCTTATTTTCATGCATTTTTGCCCATTTCCAGGGGTCGTACTTCAACAAAGTCCTCCTACAGATTTAATCTGGTCAGCTTCAAATTTTGTCTGGACCATCTAAAGACCTTCGACATTAAACACTAGTAAAAGCTTGAATTTTTTGTGAATCGTGTGACTGTGGTGAGGCGTCAAATTTCATGTTTTGCCACGAAACAAGAAATAGTTTGTGCCTCCCCCGTAGGCAGTCAAAGGGGCTGTCCACACCAACGCAGGTATTTATAAAACCGTGACTCTTTGCTCATGGTTTGGCCTTTCATTCACACGTAACCGCAGTTTTGGGCCCCTGTAACCGGAGTTATTTGTAACCGGAGTCCAGGGTGAACTTTTTGGAAAAGTCCGGCGTCAGCAGTCATGTGTGGACAGGATAACCGCAGTTATTTTGTCTCGTCTCCATTGTATGACATCACAGTGTGCGACGTAAACACAAAACAGCTGTGTTATTACCCGATCCAGTGTGTGCGAGAGATGGAGGATGGACCTAAACAAAATACTGCTGCTATTTAGCAGCATATCAGCACTTTGTGGCTGTATCATACAACTAACGCTACTCAACCACATCCAGCAACAGAGGCGCAAGAGTGTGCTGTTACAGAGACTGCTCCTGCTGCATAATAGTACGCTTGTTGTTGTTTTTCCAGTAATGACGTTTTGATTGGCTGCAATGGCCTTACAGTTAGGAGTTATATCACCACCTACTGCTTTGGCATGTGTATTACATTGCGTGATAGTGGAATTTGCGGTGTCATGTGGACGGAGGTATTTTTATTACACCGCTTGTATGGACGCAGATTTTTTTTGAAAACTGGAGGCCAAAAAAGTTTGGTTTTAAAAATACCTGTGCTCATGTGGACTAGGCCAAAGCCGACCTAAACTTCACAAGTTTGATGACAGTCCCACCCTGAACACAACTACGTGCCAATAATCAATCATCGTTATAGCACCACCTACTGGCAACAGGAAATATATGTTTATACTTTGATGTACTCCTCTTAGCAGATTGACCAGATCCACCTAAAATGATTTGCTTTTAAAAGCCCCAAGACCTTGATGATGCTCTCTGGAGAAAATTGTGAGCTTTTGTTGAACGGTGTTGCCATGGCGTGGCGCCCATTTTGCAAGTTTTGCAATGAACCAGGAAGTTGTTGTAACTTAAGCATATATTGTCTGGTCTGCTTAACTTGGACCTGCTGTCCTCATTCGTGGACGCTTTTTGTGCCATCTGTCGACCTTAAAAACGAATCAGTGTAAAAACAAAATGGCAGCCATCTCTGCTCAGTCAGTCTGCAGCCGATCCCCACACCAATGTGGACAAAGTCCAAAACCTGATCAGATTTTCTCATTGAGACTTGTTCATTAAGTTTAATAATGTTTGTAGTTTGATACGGCAAAAAATGTGACCAATCTTAGCAACAGTTACAAGTTAAGACGCTGTTAATTAGGAAGTTCTCATTTGAGGATATTGGGACTATATTATCGTCTCGTCGAGGACATTGAGCTTTCTTGTGAAAAACTCTGTCGCTATGTCAGCGCGTTATTTGCCACAAAACAAACAGGAAGTTGTGGTAACTACAGTGGACCTTGTCCAATCTGCCCCAAATTCCACGTCTCATCAGTGTCCAGGCCTGAAGTCATCAGCATGCAAATGAGGTGTCACAGTGACTGTGCCACCCACTGGTAACAGGAAGGAAGCTACGTCCGACAATGATCATTGATTTACATAGAATTTACAAGGTGTGATCGACAACTGATTCACAGCAACATGATGTATAATTAGTGTGTCTCCAGTGCCACAGAGTGGACACAGGAAGTGCTACAAAATGTGAAATAGTTCATTCCTGGCCCCACACTTCATAAAGGATGTACCATCTCGCTGCTGCATGCCGTGTCTGACTGTCACAGATATGAACAGCAGCATCATCTGGCGTCCTGCCGGTATCCCGACGTGGGCAAACGTGCGAGGGCCTGTTCAGCGCTGCTTGCAGCTTTAATTCATAACTGTCATTTGTTTGATTTGAGCTAAAACTCCACATCAGGTTAAAAATCAAGACTAAACATTCAGTATGTAAAGAGTTTGATGATCATCTCATATAAAGTCTGAAAAAAAAAAACACATTAAGGACTAAAAACCAGCAGATACAAGAAACAGTGATATTGTTGGTGTGATCACAGAAGCTTCAGTCATGCTCACGTCATCACTATCTGTTTCAAACAAACCTCCAGTCAGTGCGATCTAACTAACTGTAACAGTGGGTTAGTTTACTGAGTGAAAAACACAGAGCATGCAGTAAAAAACACTCACGTTTGACCTTCCACATGTCGTCAGCACAACAATAGCTCTAAGAATAGTTGTGTTGGTCCTGAGCAGCTCGTCCTGCAGCCTGCAGGGGTCCGGTTACAGTCCAAACAATGTCAGCCTTTTTATAACTGCGCACAGGACGGCTGCGTTTGACCGTCCATCAGTAGAGACACTGGGACATGCTTTCAGCCCACAGCTGTTCCTCTAATGCTGCACAGATTTAGTTTAGTTTATTTCTGTGTGTAACCTGTGGTTTGTAATCAACCTGCAGAGTTCAGTCAGGGTTGACCTGCTCTATCTCCTGGGACGGACCTTTAATTCATACTGTCTGTTCATAGTCCTGTCTCATATCTGCAGGGGGAACAACAGCAGCAGCAGAGGAGGCGGGATGCTGACAGTTAGTGATGTGCTGCTGCAGAGATTGATGTGGTGCAGTCATATGTGAGAGGACCCCTCTGTATGTTTGGTCTCTGATGCTTAAAGTTTGTAGAAAGTCTTCTTTACAAATAGATGTTATTTAGTATGAAGGATTTGTTTTGTACATGGAGGACAAAACGCTGTACGATGGTTCAACCTTTGTATTTGATCAATAATGTTCTGAGGCACGAGCTTCGCTTATTTATGGGTCCGGGCTACGTGGCAGATTTTAAAAACTGACTGATCATTCCACCGTATTCACCTCAAAGAGCTGACAGGTGATCTTAATGACTTGGTTAAGAGTGCTAGAGCTACTTACTTTAACAACCTCAGTACATCGAGCAAACACAATCCCAAAGTGTTATTTGTGTGTGTGATATAGTGAGCACTATGAAGACCTCCTCGAGCTCCCTACACATCCTCCCAACCTCTATGCTCAAGGAAGTAATTAGCTCTGTAGGCCCTAGTATAGTCACCATCATCAACAGATCCCTTGTCTCTGGCTCTGTCCCTTCCTACTTCAAGCAGGCTCTCCTTAAAAAGCCTAATTTGGACCCCTCTGTTCCAAAAATTACAGACCCATCTCCAAGCTGCCTTTTGTCTCGCAGACAAATTTCAATCGGGCTTCCGTAAAAAAACACTCCACTGAAACCACCCTCCTTAGAGTCTCAAATGACCTCATGATGTCAGCTGATAATGGTGAATGTTCTGTCCTAG
The DNA here is from genome assembly GCF_041903045.1 of Epinephelus lanceolatus. Lineage (NCBI taxonomy): Eukaryota > Metazoa > Chordata > Actinopteri > Perciformes > Serranidae > Epinephelus > Epinephelus lanceolatus. The sequence continues at coordinate 49,579,922 of NC_135736.1, forward strand.
TCCTATTAGACCTCAGGGCAGCGTTTGATACGGTCGATCATGGCATCCTGCTGGACAGACTCAGGGAGTGGGTTGGCATATCAGGAAGTGCATGAAATTGGTGCGTCTCCTACCTTAGGGAGAGAAGCTTCTCTGTGGCTGTGGGCCCTTTTAAGTCTGACCCCTCTGCCCTTTCGTGTGGCGTGCCTCAAGGTTCTCGCGCCCCTTGTCTTCGCCCTATATATGCTCTCTCTGGCCTCCCTCATCAGTAACTTCACAGCAATTTCTTACAACTGCTACGCAGATGACATCCAGCTGTACTGTTCTTTCAAGCCCGATGAGTTGGAGAAACTAACAGTCCTACAGGAGTGTCTCTCTACCATTGAATTCTGGATGGGCTGTAATTTTCTCCAGCTAAATGCTGCTAGGTCAGAGGTCCTAATCATAGCCACCGACAATATTGCCTCTCATGTGTCCATGCACTTGGGGTCCTTTAAAGAAAATGTTCGCACCCACCTGAGAAATCTGGGTGTCTATTTGACCATCCTCTGCATCTCAACAAGCATGTCAAATCCCTCACCCGCACCTGTTTCTTTCACCTCAGAAATATTGCAAAACTCCAGTCCATCATATCCCACTCCGAATTAGAAATGTCTGTACACGGCCCTGTGCAGATGTGTCTGCACTGACGGAGTCATGTGATGAAGAGTGTGGGTGTCAACACCAAGCTGAATCATCCTGTCTCACATGATCAGAGGCAGATCTGGGCGGCAGTTGTGTGTTAAAGGAGGTAAGTGAGGTTTGACTGTAATGTCTCTTCCTTTAATGTGAACTGTGAAGTTAATGTTAACTAACCTGCTCTTTGTCCTCTCGTTAGTAATAATTGTGCTTGTAATATTTTCTGTGTGATGATGATGAAGTCAGAGGAGCTGGGTGAAAGAATGCAGGATGGAAAACCAGTGTGCGACTGGCGTGGCTGTGGATCCAGAAACATCACAGCGAGGTAAGATGGTGGTTTACTTCCCTTTTAACTGTCACTGATTTGTGTTTGTGCGCTCCGACTTCAAAACACTGAGTGAAACAAGTGACTCGTTCAGCTCCGTCTGACGCAGAATGGAAACAATGCCCGACTAACCTGTTTGGGCGGGAGGGTGGAAACCTGTCTGATGCATACCTGCGTCACGCCTCATGTCTACACTTAGGGTTGTCTAACACGCCAAACATACGCTGAGATTTCAATCAGCACAGCTGTCATCGTGGCTCGTTCAGCTCCATCTGAAGCAGACTGGAAACAATGGTTCAGGCTTTAAGTGTAAACTGTGACACACCTGACATGCCCCAACCTGCCAGATTAAATATCTACCTTACAGCTTGTCTACACAGGAGAAGTTTACACCCCTCTGATGAGACAGATATGCTTCCATTTTAATCAGTATATTTGTCATGACTTGCTTTTCAGATTAATTTCTGTAGCCTCGACAGTCTGAGAGAAAAGAAATACTTTAAGATTATTTTGGGCCTTTTTGTCTTTCATTGACAGGAAATGTGTGCACACACAGAAAGAGGGAAGATATTAAGTGGGGCGCAGTATTCCTTGGCCACTGTCACACCTGAAATAAACTTTTTGTGACCATCTGAGTCAAGTCAAACTTTATTTGTAGAGAACATTTAAAAACAACCACAGCTGAGCAAAGTGCTGAACAGCAGCAAAGTTCTCAAACAGATAAATACGCCATGGAGAGGAGATGGGTCATCAGCAGCGACTTAAGGTTTCTACAGTCTGAGAGGTTTTTATTTCAGTAGAGAAGCTGTTCCAGAGTTTTGGGGCGGCCACCACACAGGCTCGGTCACCACTGTTTTTGTGTCTCGCTCTGGGAACACCCAGAAGCAAATGATTGGTGGACTTCAGTGCTCTAACTGGAGCATGAAGCTACAAACATTCTACTAGATAAGTCGGCACCAGACCATTTAACACCTTAGAAATAATAAAAATGAAATCTTAAAATCAATTCTAAAATGGACAGGAAGTTGGTGGAGGGAGGCCAGTACTGGTGTTATGATCATGGTTTCTTTTTTAAATCAGAAGACGAATGACTGCATTTTGTTCCAACTGCAGATGTCAAAGAGACGACTGTTCTGCACCCACATACAAGGAATTACAGTAGTCAAGCTGAAAAGGAAATAAAAACATGAATAACGAGAGAGAGCCTTTGGGACTTTAATTAGATAATGACTCCTGAAACAGCTGATCACTTTAATTTGTGTGGTTCTGAAATGTTAACAATACAATGTAGATATCAATGACAGTTCACATATTACATTTAATAGCATTCAATAGCAGATCTCCAGCTTAAAGCTACAACACACAAGCTAACAAACTAACATTGAACTGAAGTCACAGTGGGATATTATAACAGAGGAATGCACTGGAAGCTTAAATAACCATCCAAAAACACTGTTTGCATCACTGGTGACAACAGAAGTTACTGACTGTAAGAAACTACCTGACTTACAGTGGCATGCAGAAGTTTGGGCACCCCTGGTCAAAAGTTCGTTTACTGTGAGTAGTTAAGTGAGTAGAAGATGAACTGATCTCCAAAAGGCATGAAGTTAAAGATGAAACATGCTTTTTAACATAAACTGATGTATTATTTTTGTTTTGTACAGTTTTAGAGTGAAAAGAAGGAAAGGAGCACCGTGCAAAGACTTGTGCACCCCGAGACATTTGCGCTTTCAGACAACTTTTCCCAGGGTCTCAGACGTTAATGGGCTTGTTAGGGCTCTGGCTTGGTCTCCATCATATCAAGATTATCTCCCCACCCAGTCATTATATCATGACTATGGGAATTATCCCCATCTGGGGTAATCAACGTGGAAACTTAATAATCTTTCAGACACAGCACTTTACTCATTCAATGTGTTTTCTTTATTTTCATGACTATTTACATTGTAGATTCTCACTGAAGGCATCAAAACTATGAATGAACACATGTGGAGTTATGTACTTAACAGAAAAAGGTGAAATAACTGAAAACATGTTTTATATTCTAGTTTCTTCAAAATAGCCACCCTTTGCTCTGATTACTGCTTTGCACACTCTTGGCATTCTCTCCATGAGCTTCAAGAGGTAGTCACCTGAAATGGTTTTCCAACAGTCTTGAAGGAGTTCCCAGAGGTGTTTAGCACTTGTTGGCCCCTTTGCCTTCACTCTGCGGTCCAGCTCACCCCAAACCATCTGGATTGGGTTCAGGTCCGGTGACTGTGGAGGCCAGGTCATCTGCCGCAGCACTCCATCACTCTCCTTCTTGGTCAAATAGCCCTTACACAGCCTGGAGGTGTGTTTGGGGTCATTGTCCTGTTGAAAAATAAATGATGGTCCAACTAAACGCAAACCGGATGGGATGACATGTCGCTGCAGTATGCTGTGGTAGCCATGCTGGTTCAGTGTGCCTTCAATTTTGAATAAATCCCCAACAGTGTCACCAGCAAAACACCCCCACACCATCACACCTCCTCCTCCATGCTTCACAGTGGGAACCAGGCATGTGGAATCCATCCGTTCACCTTTTCTGCGTCTCACAAAGACACGGCGCTTGGAACCAAAGATCTCAAATTTGGACTCATCAGACCAAAGCACAGATTTCCACTGGTCTAATGTCCATTCCTTGTGTTTCTTGGCCCAAACAAATCTCTTCTGCTTGTTGCCTCTCCTTAGCAGTGGTTTCCTAGCAGCTATTTGACCATGAAGGCCTGATTGGCGCAGTCTCCTCTTAACAGTTGTTCTAGAGATGGGTCTGCTGCTAGAACTCTGTGTGGCATTCATCTGGTCTCTGATCTGAGCTGCTGTTAACTTGCCATTTCTGAGGCTGGTGACTCGGATGAACTTATCCTCAGAAGCAGAGGTGACTCTTGGTCTTCCTTTCCTGGGTCGGTCCTCATGTGTGCCAGTTTGGTTGTAGCGCTTGATGGTTTTTGCGACTCCACTTGGGGACACATTTAAAGTTTTTGCAATTTTCCGGACTGACTGACCTTCATTTCTTAAAGTAATGATGGCCACTCGTTTTTCTTTAGTTAGCTGATTGGTTCTTGCCATAATATGAATTTTAACAGTTGTCCAATAGGGCTGTCGGCTGTGTATTAACCTGACTTCTGCACAACACAACTGATGGTCCCAACCCCATTGATAAAGCAAGAAATTCCACTAATTAACCCTGATAAGGCACACCTGTGAAGTGGAAACCATTTCAGGTGACTACCTCTTGAAGCTCATGGAGAGAATGCCAAGAGTGTGCAAAGCAGTAATCAGAGCAAAGGGTGGCTATTTTGAAGAAACTAGAATATAAAACATGTTTTCAGTTATTTCACCTTTTTTTGTTAAGTACATAACTCCACATGTGTTCATTCGTAGTTTTGATGCCTTCAGTGAGAATCTACAATGTAAATAGTCATGAAAATAAAGAAAACACATTGAATGAGAAGGTGTGTCCAAACTTTTGGCCTGTACTGTATGTCACACTACAGGCTGACTCACTCAAAGTGTTGCTTTGTCACCTAATGACCCGTACAAAACCTTCGATGTTCTCTAACATGACAGCCGCCTGCAGCTAAAACTAGCTTTTGTTCTTGATCTTTAAGGGTTAAATTACATATTTAAACAAAGCTTAGTAAGCAGTTGACACAAAAAAATACAACAGGAAACATCTGATGACTTAATTCTTATTCACCGAGTGTGATCCCTCAAATTGTTGAGGAGTGATGTACACTGCCTGGCCAAAAAAAAGTCGCCACCTGGATTTAACTAAGCAAATAGGTACGAGCCTCCTATTGGATAATTATTGCATGGGCGATTATCTTTCAGCTGGCAACAAGTTATTTAACCCCAACTGGTGCAATGAGTTGCTTCTCATTTCCTAAACAACCATGTCGAAAGACACATCCCGTGGTCGTGGAAAAGATGTTAGTCTGTTTGAGAAGGGTCAAATCATTGGCATGCATCAAGCAGAGAAAACATCTAAGGAGATTGCAGAAACTACTAAAATTGGGTTAAGAACTGTCCAACGCATTATTAAAAACTGGAAGGATAGTGGGGACCCATTGTCTTCGAGGAAGAAATGTGGCCGGAAAAAAATCCTCAATGATCGTGAACGGCGATCACTTAAACGTTTGGTGAGATCAAATCGAAGAAAAACAACAGTAGAACTCAGGGCTATGTTTAATAGTGAAAGTAAGAGCATTTCCACACGCACAATGCGAAGGGAACTCAAGGGACTGGGACTGAACAGCTGTGTAGCCTTAAGAAAACCACTAATCAGTGAGGCTAACCGGAAAAAAAGGCTTCAATTTGCTAGGGAGCATAAAGATTGGACTCTAGAGCAATGGAAGAAGGTCATGTGGTCTGATGAGTCCAGATTTACCCTGTTCCAGAGTGATGGGCGCATCAGGGTAAGAAGAGAGGCAGATGAAGTGATGCACCCATCATGCCTAGTGCCTACTGTACAAGCCTGTGGGGGCAGTGTTATGATCTGGGGTTGCTGCAGTTGGTCAGGTCTAGGTTCAGCAACAGTATGTGCTCAAAGAATGAGGTCAGCTGACTACCTGAATATACTGAATGACCAGGTTATTCCATCAATGGATTTTTTCTTCCCTGATGGCATGGGCATATTCCAAGATGACAATGCCAGGATTCATCGGGCTCAAATTGTGAAAGACTGGTTCAGGGAGCATGAGACATCATTTTCACACATGGATTGGCCACCACAGAGTCCAGACCTTAACCCCATTGAGAATCTTTGGGATGTGCTGGAGAAGGCTTTGCGCAGCAGTCAGACTCTACCATCATCAATGCAAGATCTTGGTGAAAAATTAATGCAACACTGGATGGAAATAAATCTTGTGACATTGCAGAAGCTTATCGAAACAATGCCACAGCGAATGCGTGCCGTAATCAAAGCTAAAGGCGGTCCAACGAAATATTAGAGTGTATGACCTCTTTTTTTGGCCAGGCAGTGTACAAATGAATTTGGCAGCAGATATGCAGAGTCAGCAACTGAACTTTGTTTCTACTGAGGTGATGTCACCTTTTGGTCTTAAACTCTGAACCATTTTACATATTAACAAGTTTTAGGTTCTTTAAATTAGATTCAGTTTTATTATGATGGCACCGACTACGAGTGAGAACAAAATGCAGTTTAGCGTCTTTCTGTTGCTGCTAACCTGTACAGTAGTTAATGCACACCTGAGGGTAAGAAAGGCTAAGATGTATTGAGAAGATATAGATGATTTAATATTCCATATCCCTGACCCTCCCAAATCTAACTGACATCACTATTATTAACCCAACAGAAACAAAAAACAGTTCTGACTCTTCCATACCTGCCAACATTAGGCTGGGAAAACAAGGAAGATTATGGGGTGTTGATAAATGTCTGACCCTCAACTCCCCTGCCCCCATATAACCCCAAGCTACGGATGAATATAATAAATACAAGGATGTGAAAGTCATCAGTCGAGCAGTTGTAGGTCAAGAGGTAGTAGAGGAGAGGACTCAGTACACAGCCCTGTGGGATGCCGGTGTTCAGGGTGAGGGTGGTGGAAGTATGGTTGTATAACCTGTAACATACTGGGGTCTGTTGGTCAGGAAGTCCAGTATCCAGATGCAGAGGATGGCTTAGCCAGGTTGTTGTAAACATGGTCCAAGGTCTTGTGTGCTCTAGTGGGGCAAGAGACATGTTGGTGGACTTTGAGGATGACAGTCTGAGTGGTTGGAGTCACCCCCAACAATAAAGGCTGCCTCTGGGTGTGTACTCTGTTGTGTGCTAATGGCAACATGCAGTTATCTCATTGCAAGCTCAGCACTGAAATGTCCTGTTTGGCCTGCTGCCACTGCAGAAATGGATGGATGATGAAATGTAATTCTCTGGTCAATTTAAATGTGTGTGTCAGTGTCATGTATCACATTTTTAACATGGATTAATTATTCTTGATATTTCAGGTCTCTGCTAAAATCTAAAATTGAATTGTGGTTCCTGATTATTTTGTCTCATCTCAATCAGTTCAAACTCAGATGGAAGCAAGAAACATAACACTCAGCGCCCAGCATGGAAGTATCGTCAGCACACCACACTTACACAATATCCATTCAGAAGGGGATATTACGATCAACACAATCGGTAAAGGTTTCCCCTGAGTTCATAAATCAAACCTTATTTGTATTTAATTATGTACTTGCTTAAAATGTAACCTCCAAAATGTTTATGAATATTTTGACCTCCTCTAAAGATGCTGCACATTTATGTTTCAGTCCAGCTACCCAACAGGAAAGACACCAGTGATGCTGTTTCTCCTGAAACCAAAGGTATTGTCCCGTTTTTAAAAGATGTTCAAACATTCTACATGTTTAATTGATTTTAACAACCAAATTTTAAAAAAGTTGACCTTCTGTCACAAAATAGAGTGAATAATAATGAAAGCGTCATGGAGATGCCACGATGGTTTGCTTTCTGAATGAAGGCTGACCTGCATCTTGCAACCTGTTCTCATTCTCAGGTTGTCAAATAGCGAGGCGTTGTCATGCCCCCTCTGCGTCTCATAGTGACACATAGGGCAGCGTCTTCATGTGATGTACAGCTGAAACACTTTGTAACACATGGTTCATGTTGTCAAATCATCACAGTTAGGTTTAGATAACAAAGCTACCTGCTTAGGTTTAGACAAAAGATCATGTTGTGAATTAAGTCAATGTGACATAAACATGTCGTGTGTGACATGTAAATTATGTAATGTTACGTGAAAACAACATTGACTTTGCAAAAACAAGAGCTGGTCAACGTGCTCTGTGGTGAGGCTGCTCCTCTGAGCGGTGACAATGTCCCCAGCTGTAGAGAAGACATGTTCAGCAGAGACGCTTGTCCCTGGTACACATAAGTACCGCTTGGCTAGTTTGGCCAAGAGAGGGTACTCACGATGATGGTCTTTCCACCAGTCTAACGGGCTTTCAGACAGTGGCAAAGGAGCAGCTCTATTGTACTCTTTCACCTCCTCCGCAGCACTGTCATAGGCTGTCTTCTCTGGGGGTGCTGGTGCCTGCCTGGTATCCCCAAAAGTGTTCCCAAGTAATTCATCCAGAGCACTGGACACTCTTCTTTTTGCAGATGGGGGGCCCTGGGAATCTCTGTCTCCTCCTTTATTCTGGCCCTCTTCTGCAGCAGCTGCACAATCACCAAGTTCCTCCTGGTCCTGCGTCACCACTTCCTACAACAAATAAAACACATTGGTACAAAAAATTAATTAGTACACTATAAAAATGTCTTTATGTTCTGTCTTTGACACCATTCTACTTATTTGATCATTACATTGCAACACATCATGATACAATATAAGCAAATAGTTCTACATACATTATTCATAATCATAATATAAACATTTTAAAATAAATGTACCTCCAGAACTTTTAGTGTAAACGCAAACACACACACACACACCTGTAGTACTACATAAGTAATACATACAGTACAATATGTCTCTATTGCTTTATTTATTTATTTATTTATTTATATATTTATTTATTTATTTATTTACCTGACAATGCTCCACAGTGGGTGCAGCTTCAGCGACCAGTCTTGCAAATGTTTCCTGTTTCTCCTCCTCTGGCAGGAACGGCAGCACTTTAAACCTCAGATCTAGCGCTGAAGCTAGATAAAGTGTGACCTTCTCCACCTCGGACGTGTACCTCTTACTAAGGTCTTGGTGAACGGCTTCTTTCAGGTCTCTGACAAACGGAGAATCTCCGAGGGTTTCTTGCGCGTGGAGTGGGACTATGACAGAGACTGTCGGGTTTGACAGAGACTGTCGGGTTTTTCTCATCTGACATAACACATGTAGCCACCTTCATGGGCTTCAGGGCCTGGATGAACTCCTCCTCATTAGATATGTCCGACTCAGTGAATGTGCTGATGTCTTTCTCTCTTTTTCTCACATCGGGGGAAAGCAGTGCAACTGTGACTGCTGGCTGTTGCTCCAGAAAACGCTCAACCATATCATACACACTGTTCCATCTAGTTGATATGTCAGTTATCAGTTTGTGCGCGGGGAGCTCCAGCAACTTCTGTCTTTGCTCCAAAACATGAAGTGATGTGGCACTTCTATGGAAAAATCCAGTCACACGCCGTACTCGTCCGAGTAATCTTGTAACAGCCGGCAGCTTTAGGGCACGCTGAGAAGCGAGGTTGAGTGTGTGCGTGTAGCACTTTACATGGAGAAAGCCGGCTAACTGTGCGGCAACAACCATATTAGCCGCATTATCTGTGACTAAAGCAGAGTCTTTCTCTGTGGTGCCCCATTCAGTCGCCACATTACTTAGCAGCTCTGCTACATTTGAGCCAGTATGACACTCATGCATGGCCCTGGCCTGGAGGACAGAGACCAATCTTCAGCGATGTAATGCGCCGTAATGGTGACATAGGACTGGGTTGCCCGTGAAGTCCATGCGTCGCAGGTGAGAGCAACACGCTCTGCTCCGCTGAGTTTTTCTTTTACCTTCTCCTTAATCTCCTCGTAAATCTGAGGCACTGCTGTTTCGGAGAAATACTTTCTGGAAGGTATAACGTACCTCAGCTCCAGCTTGTACAGCATGTTCCTGAATCCCGTATTCTCCACAACACTGTAAGGCCGCAGGTCTTTGCAAATAAAGTCAGTAATTGACCTACTGACGCGCTTTGCTTTTTCAGAACTGCTGGGTAGTTTGTACAATGCTGCTTTAAGTGTCTGCTGGCTTGCTGCTGCGGGTCGTTTGGCTAATAACTCTAAATTTACCTCAGGGTGGTGTCTTGCGAGGTGGGCGGTAACGTTAGTCGTGTTTCCGCAGTACGCGACTTGTGCATTGCAGAGTTTACAAATAGCTTTCGACATGTCCAGCTCTGCTTTTGCCCTCGAAGCCAGAAATCCAAAATGTGTCCACACTTTTGATTTAAAATGTGATGGTGGAGGTCGTAACTCCGGGCATTTTTGTACGTTGTCCGCCATTTTCCGCTTTCTGTTTCTGCTTTTTCCCGCAAATGGATATGACGCCACGTTACTAGATAGTCGACGAAAAACATTTCACTCTCTGCTGGAGAAGAGTGGTAACTTTTTTCCAACTCGGCTTATAAACATAGACTAAAATGAAGCATTTTAATTAGGAAAATATCGATTTTTTTTTAATTAAAAAAATCATAAAACAAAAAATTGCGATACTGACGTGAATCGATTTTTTTCTCCCACCCCTAGTTCTTAGGTTTTGTCTGAGTCTGTCTGAAAACCTAGCTTTTATACACTACATGCAGTTTCTGCTAACCTGAGAATGAGAAAATAATATAACAATGATTGTTTCATCTCTCAGGAAACATCCAAAGGTGCAAAGATGATCTAAAATCTTTCCTTGAAAATACAACAAAGAATCTGTCTCAGGGAAAAGAGGAAGATGGATCAACTCCTTTAAACAAAATCTATACAGAGCTTTACATCACAAAGGGAGGCAGTGGGGAGGTTAACAGTGAACATGAAGTGGTTGAATTAGAATGTAAAAGGAGTTCGAGTGAGGAGAAGAAAATCCTGCTCAATGACATTTTTCAACCTTTATCAAACGAAGAAAACCCTCCACAGAGAATTCTGACGAAGGGAATCGCTGGCATTGGAAAAACTGTGGCTGTGCAGAAATTCACTCATGACTGGGCAACAGGAAAAGCCAACCAAACTATTGACTTCATATTTCCAATCTCATTCAGAGAATTGAATCTAATAACACATAAGCGTTGGAGTCTTATGACGTTGATAGGTAACTATTTTGAAGAAGTGAAGGATTTGTTAACGTCAGACTACAACAGTTCAAGAGTTTTGTTCATATTCGACGGCCTGGACGAAAGCAAGTTACCTCTGGACTTCGAGGAGAATGAGACGTGGCGCGATGTTACAGAGACCACAACACTAGACGTCCTGCTAACCAACTTAATCACAGGGAAACTGCTACACAAGGCCTCAGTCTGGATCACAAGTAGACCAGCTGCAGCCACTAAGATTCCTACCAAGTTCATCAACAGGGTGACGGAGGTACGAGGCTTTGATGATGAGCAGAAGGAGGAGTACTTTCAGAAGACAGTTGGTGACAAGACTATGGCTCAGAAGATCCTCGATCATCTTCAGTCAAAGCCGCTGAGAAGTCTGTACATCATGTGCCACATCCCAGTCTTCTGTTGGATTTCAGCCACAACTCTCCAGAAACTCCTCAGAGAAACAAAACAAAGTGAGCTGCCCAAGACTGTGACTGAAATGTACACACACTTCCTGATCACCCAGACAAAGCTGAAGGTTTATCAGAAAGGTGAAACAAATAGAGATGTGATCATGAAATTAGGAAAGCTGGCATTTGAACAGCTCCAGAAGGACAACATCATCTTCTGTGAAAAGGACTTGAAGAGTTGTGACATTGATCAGAAACAAGCTGCAGTTTATTCAGGTCTTTGCACACAGATCATAAGAAAAGAATATGGTCTTCACAAACAAGAGATTTACTCCTTCATACATTTAACTGTTCATGAGTTTCTGGCAGCGCTGTATGTATTAGAGACCTTCTTGAACAGCAGAAAAAATCTGCTTCCTGGGAAGCCAAGTTTGACAGAGATGTTCAAGAGAGAACTTCCCATCATCCTCCTCCACAAGAGGGCAGTGGATTTAGCTTTGGCCAACGATCATGGAAAATGGGACTTGTTCCTGCGCTTCCTGCTCGGTCTGTCACAGGATAAAAATCAGGAGCTTCTTCAGAAAGCATTTGGATTCAAAGAGAGACGTCCACAGAGCAACCAGGAGACGATCACCTACATTCACAAGAAGATCAAGGAACTTTCCAACGTCGACAAGAGCATCAATCTGTTCCACTGTTTAAATGAGTTGGGTGACCGGTCTCTGGTAGAGCAAGTCCAAAAGTACCAGAACTCAGGAGATGTTGGTAACTTGTTACCTGAACATTGGTCAGCTCTGACCTTTCACCTGCTCGCTTCTGGTGAAGACCTGGATGTCTTTGACCTGAAGAAATACTACGGATCAGATGAAGCTCTGGGGAGGCTGCTGCCAGTGCTCAAAGCATCAAAGACAGCTTTGTAAGTATCTGACCTCAAGAAACCCAACAGCTCTGAAGCTTTAAGAGTAGAAGGACAGAGGGGAGTGTCTGTAAAATGTTAACAGTCATTTTGTTTTTCACTTCAGGTTAAGTGGCTGTAACCTCACTGACAGATGTTGCAAGAGCATTTCATCAGCTCTCAGCCTGAAGTCTTCTAGTCTGGAGGAGTTAGACCTGAGCAGAAACAAACTGCAGGACTCTGGAGTGACGCTGCTCTCTGACAGTCTAACGAGTCCCAACTGCAAACTCCAGAGACTCAGGTGAGAACATCCAGATGCACAGTTAGTGTGTGAGGTGACAAGTAATACTGACTGATGGACACTTACACTGAGAGTGATTCTGTTTTCCTTCATATCACAGCAAACATAGACGAGAGTTTACCTTTAAATGTCTCATATCACATGGTGATCACGCACATTTACAATCTTCAAAGATTTAAACTAATCTTTTGCCAAAACAAGATCAGCACAGTTTCAAGGTGAATAATGGTCAGAAAATATCATGATGTCAGAGTGAAGCTGACCTTTGACCTTTTGAATATTAAATGTAGGGCTGCAGCTCTCGATTCTTTTAGTTATCAAGTATTCTATCGATTATTCAGCGATTAATGGAGTAATTGGATCAGAAATACTGCCTGTTTTCATTAAATGACTTTGGCTTCATTTCAGGGCAAAAGTCATATGTAAAAGAGAAAACAATAAAAAGTCTCAGAAATGAGAGAAATGAACAACACGTTAGTTTGCTTTTTTGAAAATTCAATAATTTTATTGCTTTAATTGCAAAAACATTTGTTTGCACTTTAACAGCTGTGACAGATCAGATGATGCATCTGCTGTCTGTAAACTCAACTGCTTGCTCAGTTGAACATGGTGGAGCCCTCTGCACAAAGCTGTCCAAAGTACGACTGCGACTTGAGAGTACAATAAAAAAAATTTAGGGCTGTAGTCTCCTGGTCGACTGGTCGATTATTTGGTCGCTATGCTCTCGTCCGACCAAATTCTCGTTGGTTGAATAATTGCCATGTTACTTTCATAAAGAGAAAAGTGCAACATCAACAGCTTTCCAGGATTAATCTATTATTTATTATTTCCTGCGGCGGGGGGACAGGCTAAGATACCTGTGAAAATGGGGGTGTTTTCAAAACGTTGAACTCGCCCACCCTCACGCTGAGCATTGCGGTGACGCAGACCTCCTGTCTGTCTCTGTAAGCTGACACCATTTCCCTCAGTGGAAACAAAGCTTTGATTTACTTTAACTTCACAGATAAGAAACAATAAATTGTGAAGACAGTAAAGCCTCCACTAGAATAGCATTTTAAGTCCTGTGTGTGATTTGTCCTTCAGGGATTTATTCTTCAGGATTTATCCTGGCTTCATATGAGCAGAGGAAATCTGCGCTCGTCGCTAGGATAATTTATACAATGTAAAATGCCATAGACTTGTGCTAATAATGTTAGCATGTTGTATTTGTGGGGAAATGTGTCCAGATAAAGACAAGTGTTTGTCTGTGAATGCTGCCAGTTATAGTGAAGCTGATGAAAAAGGAGGTTGCTCATCAACAGTGATGATACTCAGAGTGCTTAACTCAAAAATCCAGTATAATCAAAAATGTAAAAATTGTTTCTTCAAACGCTCTGAAGAAGGCCATGTGCCGAAACGTGTTAGCGTTTGTTTTTTTGATGTGAGCCATTAAAAGAAGTCAAATGTGAGTACTTTGTCTGCCTCCTTAACTTGGCAATTTGAGATGTGCTACCATTTTTACATTTTTCATTATAGTGAAGCTGATTTGCGTACTTGTGTTAGAAATTCTCTCTATTAAGCCATGTCTAATGTGTGTTTAATGTGTGTTTTGAATCAACTATATAAATAAAGTTTGATTTGAACTAACCTTTACAGCACTTAACACAGTCCTCCACCGCCGACTAGTGTTTTGGAGGTGTAACTGCAGAGTGATACAGACACACCACCGCAGAAGTAAAAAATAATGATTTTTTTTCCCCACGACTAATCGATTAGTTGAAGATTATATGCGACTTTAGTTGACCAAGATTTTCTTTGGTTGACTACAGCCCTAATTTTTTTATTGATACTTATTATATGGCCTTCACAGTTATCATACTTTAAGTTCCTGTGACTGGGTATTACAAAACTTGGCAAATACCCATGATACATAACCAGGTAATGTTAGCCACCTCATTGATTTCTGTCATTATTCAGCCATGTAGCCATGATACACGTATGTTCTTTCCATGTGTTAGGAATTTCAGCTAACAATCACTGATTAAGGTTAAATGCATTAAATGTGATGTTGACGTCACCCTGTTGTGTCGGGTCTGCTCGGCGTGTGTCCTGTTTTTGTCTGTCGCTCTTTCTTTTCACGTTACAGCTGTGTAGACTGTCAACAGCAATGTAATATAGCACTTGTGTAACAGAAACAACCATCCATGCGACACACAGTGCGCTGTATAGTTGTACTGGATTTAAAGCTTGCCTCGAGGCTTTTTAGTAATTGAATTATTCAAGTTACTCGAGGAATCGTTTCAGCCCTAATTAAATGTCATCTCTTCATCATTTTATCCTGTCAGATATTTGTGTGGAAGTTTGTCATAATGTCGTATGAGTCTCTTGAGTTATGGCCAGAAATGTGTTTTGTAAGGTCACAGTGACCTTTGACCTTCGATCATCAAATTCTGATTGTTTTGTCCCTCTAATGTACCTTTTGGTACCAAACATTATACTAATTATTATTCATATTAATTATTATTATTCTACCACTGTTGCATATCCGAGTCCGCGGCCCATAACCTGTGACTCTGCAGACTAATAACAGGAGTGACAGTGAGCTGGGCGGAGGCACAGAGGCACAGCCTATGTTAGCCTCTGTGAAAACAATACAACAGCTTGTATCGTCTACAGCACATCATGTTTCAACAAACATGCAGTTAATGGTAACAAAAGAAACATGGAAATACAGGAACATTTTTAAAGCAACACACTGCTTTTTTGAAAATGTAACACAATAACTGACAAGTTAAATTTCAAAAACTAATGCGTTACGTTAGTTGCTATGATGAAAAAGTAATCTGAGGACTCTGACGCTACACTCAACACTGCCCATATGTTTAAAAAGGTCAGAGGTCAGGGTCTGGAGCTGCCACTGCATGTTACCACCTATAAGTTCAAACTGTTTTTCCCCAACAGACTGGCTGACTGTCAGTTTACAGAGAGAGGCTGTGCTGCACTGGGTTCCAGTCTGAAGTCAAACCCCGCCCACCTGAGAGTCCTGGATCTGACAGGAAATGACCTCAGAGACGGTGATGTCACAGAGCTTTGTGAGTTCTTGGCAGAGCCACGTTGTGGACTGGAGGCACTGAGGTGAGTATTGTGGTCATTATTTAAATAAAAGTGAAAAACCAAATGCTGTTACACATTCAGGTGTGCAGAGACAGTTTTCAGGTATTTGAGGCCATTTTCACACTAAAAGTCCTCTGTTTAGATTATTATGAAATAAATCAATGACTCATCACACACTGTAATGTAGTTGGACTGACATATAACAGATTTCTAAGTGTTCATTCATGTAGAGTTTCTGTCATCATTACAACTTGTCCTGTGAAGATGTGGCCGGCCCAATAAAAATCAATAGCTTGGATTCAACTCAAATATGAAACATGAAAGATGTTAAAAAATAAAGGCACCGACAGCGCCACCTGCTGTTAAAGGAGCCCAAGGACTCCATGTGAGGCTACACAGGTTCTGATGAAATCAGCAGTGAGCAGAGTTAAAAAACACAAGTGAGATTAAAAGATTTATTACATAAGATCAGTAATAAAAGACAGCTGTCAGAATAATTAAAACCTATTAAATATCTCTTTAAATCAGTTCACTTCAGGGGCAGTAGGAAAAAACTGTTGCATGCAGTAACTGGGGCACAGCCATCTTGGGATTCAGTGATTTCAAAATCAATCCAAAAATGGATGCAAGACTTTAAATGTCTCCACTTTCTAGGAAATCAAATAGACACATATGTTGAAATAAATACAGCCCAGACCACTGCCATAATCAGATGGGAAGCCTTTAAGGCATTTATTGGAGGCCAAATTATGAGCTATACAAGTCAGAAAGCAAGAGAATCAGGGGGAGATTTAGAGAACTGGAATCCAAGATTCAAATTGTAGAGAATAAGAGCTCCCAGGAAGGACAGAGTAACCATGACACCTCAAAACAATTATTATAAGTTAGGACACAATATAATGAGCTATCATCCCATAGGGCTGCTGCAAATATAATGAGGCTCAAAGAAGCCTATTATGAGCGAGGGGAAAAGCCAGGTAGACTCTTGGCATGGCGCATCAAACAACAACAGACAGAGACAGCAATGACTAATATTGAGGACAGGAATGGGAATAATATAATGAATCCATCAGAAATTAATACAGCCTTTAAAAACTTATAGGAAAATCTCTGTAGATGTGAACATTCTACTAACTGTAACACTCAGTGTGAATTCCTCGAGAAAATGAACATTCCTAAAAGTTCAGAGGAAAGTAAGGCAGCTTTGGATAAAGCTTTAAGCAAAGAGGAGATATCAGAAGCCATAGGTGCATTAAAGGCAGGGAAAACAGCGGGGCCGCATGGTCTTCAATAGACACCTATAAATATTTCAAAGATAGTTTAATAATCCTCCTCCTCTGCTCTTCCTCCTCCTCTCCTCCTCTACTCCTCTCCTCCTCCTCTCCTCCTCATCTCCTCTGCTCCTTTCCTTCTCTGCTCCTCTGATCCTCTCCTCCTCCTTCCAGTCTGAAGTCCTGCAGGTTATCAGCAGGATGCTGTCGGTCTTTGACCTCTGCCCTCAGCAGCTCCTCTGATCTCAAAGAGCTCGACCTGAGCTACAACTACCTGAAGGACCAGGGGGCGGAGCTGCTTTCTGATTGGCTGAGGAAACCCCAGTGTAGACTGAAGACACTGAGGTGAGACTTCTCAGACAGTTTCCTGTCATTCTTCCTTCTCTGGACACCAGCTGTGTAAATAATATGTCTAATTATTAATCTGAGATCATTTCAGTGTCAGTCAGACTCAGACTGCAGCTGCAGCTCAGCTGCTGGGTCAGAGGTCAGGGTCTGGAGCTGCCACTGCATGTTACCACCTATAAGTTCAAACTGTTTTTCCCCAACAGACTGGCTGGCTGTGAGTTTACAGAGAGAGGCTGTGCTGCACTGGGTTCCAGTCTGAAGTCAAACCCCGCCCACCTGAGAGTCCTGGATCTGACAGGAAATGACCTCAGAGACGGTGATGTCACAAACCTTTGTGAGTTCTTGGCAGAGCCACGTTGTGCACTGGAGACACTGAGGTGAGTATTGTGGTCATTATTTAAATAAAAGTGAAAAACCAAATGCTGTCACACATTCAGGTGTGCAGAGACAGTTTTCAGGTATTTGAGGCCATTTTCACACTAAAAGTCCTCTGTTTAGATTATTATGAAATAAATCAATGACTCATCACACACTGTAATGTAGTTGGACTGACATATAACAGATTTCTAAGTGTTCATTCATGTAGAGTTTCTGTCATCATTACAACTTGTCCTGTGAAGATGTGGCCGGCCCAATAAAAATCAATAGCTTGGATTCAACTCAAATATGAAACATGAAAGATGTTAAAAAATAAAGGCACCGACAGCGCCACCTGCTGTTAAAGGAGCCCAAGGACTCCATGTGAGGCTACACAGGTTCTGATGAAATCAGCAGTGAGCAGAGTTAAAAAACACAAGTGAGATTAAAAGATTTATTACATAAGATCAGTAATAAAAGACAGCTGTCAGAATAATTAAAACCTATTAAATATCTCTTTAAACCAGTTCACTTCAGGGGCAGTAGGAAAAAACTGTTGCATGCAGTAACTGGGGCACAGCCATCTTGGGATTCAGTGATTTCAAAGTCAATCCAAAAATGGATGCAAGACTTTAAATGTCTCCACTTTCTAGGAAATCAAATAGACACATATGTTGAAATAAATACAGCCCAGACCACTGCCATAATCAGATGGGAAGCCTTTAAGGCATTTATTGGAGGCCAAATTATGAGCTATACAAGTCAGAAAGCAAGAGAATCAGGGGGAGATTTAGAGAACTGGAATCCAAGATTCAAATTGTAGAGAATAAGAGCTCCCAGGAAGGACAGAGTAACCATGACACCTCAAAACAATTATTATAACTTAGGACACAATATAATGAGCTATCATCCCATAGGGCTGCTGCAAATATAATGAGGCTCAAAGAAGCCTATTATGAGCGAGGGGAAAAGCCAGGTAGACTCTTGGCATGGCGCATCAAACAACAACAGACAGAGACAGCAATGACTAATATTGAGGACAGGAATGGGAATAATATAATGAATCCATCAGAAATTAATACAGCCTTTAAAAACTTATAGGAAAATCTCTGTAGATGTGAACATTCTACTAACTGTAACACTCAGTGTGAATTCCTCGAGAAAATGAACATTCCTAAAAGTTCAGAGGAAAGTAAGGCAGCTTTGGATAAAGCTTTAAGCAAAGAGGAGATATCAGAAGCCATAGGTGCATTAAAGGCAGGGAAAACAGCGGGGCCGCATGGTCTTCAATAGACACCTATAAATATTTCAAAGATAGATTAATAATCCTCCTCCTCTCCTCCTCCTCTCCTCTGCTCCTTTCCTTCTCTGCTCCTCTCCTCCTCTCATTCTCTGCTCCTCTCCTCCTCCTCTCCTCTGCTCCTCTCCTCCTCTCCTTTTCTGCTCCTCTCCTCCTCCTCCTCCTCCTCCTGCTCTCTCTCTCTCTCTCTCTCTGTTTCCGTTTCCGGTGTGTGAGCGTGAGTGGAGGTGGTGGACGTGAGAGTGGCGCTAATTTTCAAACTTTTAACCGGTTTCTGGCTGTGTTTCTGTGTTTCTTGCTGCATGATCAGGTAAGTGGTTTTTATTTTTGAGTATTTACTGGGTCAGACGGACTGTCAGTGTTTTGTCGGGTTTTTTTGGAGGAATGGCGTCCGCCGAGACGCCTCCTTCGACTCTCCGACAGGGAGTCCGGATCATCCCTCCGGACGTGAGCGTGTCTGTGGAGGAGGTTCTGCTGGCTGCAGGTGAGCAGGTAGGACATGAGAACCTGCCGCCCGCCGCGCGTGTGTCCGTGGCTGCGCCTGCCGCGCGTGTGTCCGCGGCTGCGCCTGCCGCGTGCGCTTCCGCGGTGGCGTCTGCGGCTGCGCCTGCCGCGTGCGCGTCCGTGGTGGCGTCCGCGGCTGCGCCCACCGCGTCTGCGCCCGCAGCCGCGTGCGCGTCCGTGGTGGCGTCCGCGGCTGCGCCCGCCGCGTGTGCGTCCGCGGAGGCGGATAAAGTGGCGGCTTGTTTTCCTGCTGATGTGTGCTCTCATACTTCTGGATCACAGTGTGGTGAGACAGTGGATTCGGCTCAGAGCTCAGCTGCGGCGCACCTGAGCACCTGTCGGTGTGCGGCAGCAGCTGAGCTGAAATCTCTGCCAGGTCAGTCTGGTGAGGGGTTTGGGGCTGCAGCAGACCTGAGCAGCTCTCAGTCTGCAGCAGCAGCTGAAGAACAGTCAAATGGTGAGGAGGCAGCTCCCATCAGTGAGGTCACAGGTCAGGCTCAGGCAGTGTGTATTCAGGCTTCATGTGAGGGAGAGGACATGGAGGAGGACTATGACTCAGATAACACTGAAGCTTCAAACAGGGGCACAGTCCTTTACTCTTTACTGGAAATCAATCAGTTCATGGATGAAACATACAATAAAAAAGCAGTAAAGGTGAGCAATTACTTTAGTGACACAGAGAAATTCATCAGGTCAGTCAACACATTAAAGAAACAGGTTGGCTTTGACCTCCTCGATGAAAAGAAACGGTTCAGACTTAAAAAACACATCACCACTCTGAGAAAAGTCAACAGTAAAACTGTCCGTAAACTCAGGAAATAAAAATGATCATGCATCACAGGGTGTCTTCTCTCGACAGAGTCCTGCTGGTTTCTGTCTGTCTGCTTCTCCTGTCTCACTTCTCCATGAGGAGCATTAAAATAGGTTCTCTTAATATAAACGGTGGAAGAGACAGAAATAAAAGAGCTCTTCTTTCTGAAGTTTGTGGTCAGAGAAGGGTTGATGTGCTGTTTCTGCAGGAAACACACAGTGATCCATCTGACGAGACTGACTGGGGTTTATGGTGGGACGGTTTCTGTAAGCTCAGCCATGGCACTAACTTCAGTGCTGGTGTAGCTATTTGTTTTAATGCTAATGCTAATGTGCTCTCCTGTAGTGAGGTGGTGCCGGGCCGGCTGCTGCTGGTTAGGGCAGAAATTGATGGGTGTGTGTTCTGTTTTGTTAATGTCTATGCTCCTAACATTGGATCAGAAAGGGTGGCTTTCTACAGCCGGCTGAAAGATGAGCTGATGGTCTTCCATCAAGACCAAATTATCCTTGGCGGAGATTTTAACTGCACCCTGGACTTTACCACAGACAGGATAGGAGAGGAACCTCACCCACCTTCATCCCGGTCTCTCAGCTCTGTTATCTCCCACTGTGACCTGCTAGATACCTTCAGAATCAAACACCCTCAGTCCAGACAGTACACATGGGTGAGAGTCCATAACAACACAGTCTGTGCAGCCAGACTGGACCGGCTTTACCTCTCCAAAACCCTCAGTCCTAAACTGGTTCAGTGTACCATCAGCCCGGTGGGCTTCACAGACCACCACTTTGTCAACATTGAATTAATTCTGTCGCCAGGTGAGAGGGTTAAGTCCTGCTGGCATTTTAACAACAAGCTCCTCCATGACAGCATCTTCTGCCAGGGCTTTCAGGCTTTCTGGGAGCAGTGGCAGAAGAGGAGAGCAGACTTCGGTACCTTAAAACTGTGGTGGGAGGTTGGCAAGGCTCAGATCCGTGTGTACTGTCAGCAGTACACTGCTCACTCCTCTGCTCGCCTACAAGCAGCAGTTAGAAACCTGCAGGCTGACATTAAGACCATTGAAGAGGGGTTACAGCGGAGCCCAGATCCCACCACTGGCCCAAAGCTGCAGGAGAAGAGGATGGAGCTCAGTTCGATCCTGCAGGAGAGAGTGAAGGGAACCTTGGTCCGGTCTCGCTTCCTCCAGCTGAAGGACATGGACGCCCTGAGCTCCTTCTTCTTCAACCTGGAGAGGTCGGCAGCGCAGAGGAATCTCATGTCCTGTCTGAAGCTCCCATACGGCAGGATAACCACTGATCCGGCTGAAATGAGGAGCCACGCTGTGGACTTCTATGCAGACCTGTTTGCAGCAGAGGACTGTAGCCTGGAGGGCCGTGTGGAGCTCCTGGAGGGTCTACCTCAGCTCAGTCCAGAAGAAACGGCTGCTCTGGACTGTGAGCTGACCCTGGAGGAGTTAACTGATGCTGTGGGTCAGATGGCTTCAGGTTGGGCACCGGGGATCGACGGGCTGTCCGCGGACTTCTATAAGAAGTTTTGGAACATTGTGGAACCGGATCTTCATGCAGTGCTGCTGGAGAGTCTGAGGACAGGATCTCTCCCTGGGTCCTGTCAGAAAGCGGTGCTTTCCCTGCTCCCAAAGAAAGGGGATCTCACCCTTTTGAAAAACTGGAGGCCAGTAGCTCTTCTCTGCATGGATTATAAGATACTGTCCAGAGCTCTGTCCAACAGGCTGAAGGACTTTCTGGGGACCATCATACACAGAGACCAGAGTTACTGTGTCCCAGACAGGACAATAATGGACAATGTCTTCCTGATCAGAGACGTCATTGATGTGTGCCGTGTCTATGATGTGAACTGTGGTGTTGTGTCTCTGGATCAGGAGAAGGCCTTTGACCAGGTGGACCACTCTTATCTGTTTGCTGCACTCAGGGCTTTTGGTTTTGGTGATGGGTTTCTTTCTTAGCTGGGTTTGTTATATCACGGTGCACAGTGTTTGGTGAAGCTGGGGGCAGGGCTGAGTCGGCCAATCCCTGTACGGCAAGGGATCAGACAGGGCTGTCCCATCTCCGCCCAGCTGTATAGCTTAGCTATTGAGCCCTTGCTGTGCAGGCTGAGGGGTCGGCTCAGCGGGCTGTCACTGCCTGGGTCCTGTGGCGCTGAATGTCCCCCTGCACTCTGTGCTTATGCAGATGATTTGAACGTTTTCATCACCAGCCAGGGGGACGTTTGGTGTCTGCAGGACTCCCTGTCCCTGTATGAGAGGGCCACGTCTGCACGGGTGAACTGGGCTAAGAGTGAAGCTCTCCTGCTGGGAAGGTGGAGGGATCAGGTGGTGCCCAGTCTACCCAGAGGCCTTGAGTGGGGGAGGGAGGGTTTGAAGGTGTTGGGGGCGTTTTTGGGTACAGAGGGTTTTCAGAGGAAGAACTGGGAGGGAGTTAAGGAGAAGATGTGCGCTCGGTTGTCTAATTGGAAATGGTTGCTGCCCCAGTTGTTGTATAGGGGGAGGGTTCTGGTTGCCAATAACTTAGTCGCCTCGACTCTCTGGCACAGACTCGTCGCCTTGACACCGCCTGGAGGACTGATGGAGGAGGTTCAGAGGATGATCGTGGATTTCTTCTGGTCCGGCCATCACTGGATTAAGGCAGCGGCTCTCTACCTGCCATCAGCCGAAGGAGGGCAGGGACTGATTGACATTCAGGCCAAGATCGCCTCCTTCAGACTTTGGACTGCACAAAGACTGCTTTACAACTGTGGCCCAAGCTGGCTGGATACAGCTCGCGTGCTGCTGAGGAAAGCTGGACGCTGGAGCTACGACAAACAGCTTTTCTTCTGCAGATGGAGGGAGTGGATCTCTCTGGCCTCACCCCGTTCTACAGCTCAGTACTGCAGGCCTGGAGGATCCTCAGACTGTCCCGGGCTGGGGAAGAGACTGCAGGCATGTGGGTGTTTGAGGAACCTTTGTTCCTTAACAGCTTCATCAGGACTCGGACACTCCAGTCTGCGAGCCTGCGGTCCAGTCTCAGGGAGGCAGGCTGCACCAAACTGGGTCACCTGATGAGGCTGACTTCGACATCTGTGGACTTACTGAGGGAGAGAGCCAACGTCACCTCTGCCAGACTCATCCACAGGGAGGTGGAGGAGGTCCTTGCTGCCCTGCCCTCTCACCTGAGGGCCTTCACCAGAGACGAGTCTGTGTGTGGGCGGTGGGTTGAGGGTGCAGAGCAAAGCTTCCCCTCCTTGTCTGTTGGTCCAGAGGTGGGGGAGTGGCAGGAGGGGGCTGGTCAGCTGCTGTCCCTCAAAACCCCCAACCTGGACAAGCTTCAGGACGCAGGGCGGAGGGCCATCTACCAGCTCTGCGTGAAGGTCCTCAATGTCCGGTCTCTGTCGGGGATGAGGGAGTCAAGGTGGACTGGTTTGCTTGGCCCAGACGTTTCCCCCAAAGGCAGCTGGCGGTCCCTGTACAAAGGGCCCATCGAAAAGAGGACTGCAGACCTCCAGTGGAGGATCGTACATGGGACGATAGCTACGAACAGACACAGAGCGCACATTGATCCTGGGGTGGGAGAGGGGAGTTTGTTCTGCTCTCAGACTGAGACTCTGGCCCATCTATTCACTGGCTGTCCCAGGCTGGCTCCTCTGTTTGACCTGCTGGGCAGGTGGACTCGGACTCTTGGGGAGAGGTTTTCTTTTGGACTCTTTATCTATGGCCCAAAGTACACTGCCAGGAGGAAAGCAGAGCTCACTCTGATGAACTTTCTCCTGGGCTCTGCAAAGCTGGCCATCTGGCTGACCCGGAAGAACAGGGCCCTGGACTATGGTGCTGTGGATCCGGTGGAGGCTCTGCGGGGTCTGCTGAAGGCCAGACTGAGGGTGGAGTTTTCTTACTACCAGCTGATGGAGGACCTGCAGGCCTTCAGCCGGGTGTGGGCTGTGGGAGGGGTTTTGTGCTCCGTGGGTGGAGATGGACAGTTAAAGGTTCATGTTTCAAAAGAGTTTTCGGGACTGAAATTTCTCTTTTGGTTTTGTGTGTTTTTGTTTGTTTTCGTTGCTCTGAAGAGACGATGAAACAGTGATTTGATTTGTAATTGCTAAATGTAAATAAAGGGATTTTTTAAAATCAAAAATCCTCTCCTCCTCCTCTCCTCTGCTCCTCTCCTCCTCTCCTTTTCTGCTCCTCTCTTCCTCCCCTGCTGCTCTCCTCCTCCTCCTCCTCCTCCTCCTCCCCTTTTCTGCTCCTCTCCTCCTCCTCTCCTCCACTGCTGCTCTGCTCTTCTCCTCTCCTCCTCCTCTGCTCCTCTCCTCCTCTGCTTCTCTGCTCCTCTCCTCCTCCTCTGCTCCCCCCCTCTGCTCCTCTCCGTCTCTGTTCCTCTCCTCCTCCTGTGCTCCTCTCCCCCCCTCCTCCTCTGCTCCTCTGCTCCTCTGATCCTCCTCTGCTCCTCTCCTCCTCTGATCCTCTCCCCCTCTGCTACTTTGCTCCTCTCCTCCTCTCTTTCTCTGCTCCTCTCCTCCTCCTCCTCTGATCTTTTCCTCCTCTCCTCCTCCTCTGCTCCTCTCCTCCTCCTCTGATCCTTTCCTCCTCTCCTCCTCCTCTGCTCCTCTCCTCCTCTGCTGCTCTGCTCCTCTCCTCCTCTCCTTCTCTGCTCCTCTCCTCCTCCTCTCTTCCTCCTCTGCTCCTCTCCTCCTCTCCTTCTCTGCTCCTCTCCTCCTCTCCTTCTCTGCTCCTCTCCTCCTCCTCTCTTCCTCCTCTGCTCCTGTCCTCCTCTCCTTCTCTGCTCCTCTCCTCCTCCTCTCCTCCTCTGCTCCTCTGCTCCTCTCCTCCTCCTTCCAGTCTGAACTACTGCAGTTTATCAGCAGGATGCTGTCGGCCTTTGACCTCTGCCCTCAGCAGCTCCTCTGATCTCAAAGAGCTCGACCTGAGCTGCAACTACCTGATGGACCAGGGGGCGGAGCTGCTTTCTGATTGGCTGAGGAAACCCCAGTGTAGACTGAAGACACTGAGGTGAGACTTCTCAGACAGTTTCCTGTCATTCTTCCTTCTCTGGACACCAGCTGTGTAAATAATATGTCTAATTATTAATCTGAGATCATTTCAGTGTCAGTCAGACTCAGACTGCAGCTGCAGCTCAGCTGCTGGGTCAGAGGTCAGGGTCTGGAGCTGCCACTGCATGTTACCACCTATAAGTTCAAACTGTTTTTCCCCAACAGACTGGCTGGCTGTCAGTTTACAGAGAGAGGCTGTGCTGCACTGGGTTCCAGTCTGAAGTCAAACCCCGCCCACCTGAGAGTCCTGGATCTGACAGGAAATGACCTCAGAGACGGTGATGTCACAAACCTTTGTGAGTTCTTGGCAGAGCCACGTTGTGGACTGGAGACACTGAGGTGAGTATTGTGGTCATTATTTAAATAAAAGTGAAAAACCAAATGCTGTCACACATTCAGGTGTGCAGAGACAGTTTTCAGGTATTTGAGGCCATTTTCACACTAAAAGTCCTCTGTTTAGATTATTATGAAATAAATCAATGACTCATCACACACTGTAATGTAGTTGGACTGACATATAACAGATTTCTAAGTGTTCATTCATGTAGAGTTTCTGTCATCATTACAACTTGTCCTGTGAAGATGTGGCCGGCCCAATAAAAATCAGTAGCTTGGATTCAACTCAAATATTAAACATGAAAGATGTTAAAAAATAAAGGCACCGACAGCGCCACCTGCTGTTAAAGGAGCCCAAGGACTCCATGTGAGGCTACACAGGTTCTGATGAAATCAGCAGTGAGCAGAGTTAAAAAGCTTCATCCAAAGAAGTAGAGGAAGAACATTTCAGTGAGACACATACTGTAAGATATAATTCAGTAGCAGCCAGTTAGTCATATATATCCATGACTGAACTGAGTGTTGGGGGGGTTAAAGGAGCAGTTCAACATTTTATGGAATACACTTCATTTCCTGCTGAAAGTCAAATGTTCAGACTGATCCCACTCTCATGTCTCTATGCTAAATATTATAGTAAGCTACAGCCAGCAGCTGGTTAGCTTAGCTTAGCATCAAGACTGGAGAACACAGCCTGCCTGTCCCTGTCCAAAGGCAACAAAATCCACGTATAACTGCTTTGATTCATCCGATCTAAAACAAACTGTTCAACAACAATTAAGTGTTTATAGGCGGTTCAGTGCCGGACGAGACCAATAAAGCTTGATTTACATTCGACTGGAGTCCTGCCATCGCTACAGCAAGTTTTTATGCCTCTGAGCCGACAGCTGTGGCCGGAGGCATTATGTTTTCACATTGTCCATCCACCTGTCTGTCCGTCTGTCTGTCCTAGTCTCGTGTACGCAATGTCTGAAGGACACTTCACACACATGTCTGACAGGATAAAATAATGAAGTGATGACATTTTATATCCAAAAGGTCAAAGGTCAACTTCACTGTGACATCATCATGTTCTTTTCTGTCCATCATTTAAAGTCATATCTCAGGAACAGACGGGGAGACATTTGGTGACTCTAATCTTGAAACTGTGCTGATTGTATAAATCTTCAGTGCTGTCGGGGGAAGATGTGTGTGAAGCGTCCATGTTTTCACAGACATGGATCTAAATCATAGATTTTAATAATAATTAGATTTCGGACGGCCAAAATGGGGCTTATTCATTCCACTGGAGCCGCTCGCCTGGCGCATCTCTTAAAAGAGACTGAAGGACATGTGCAGGTATATTTAAAAAAGTATTTTTCAAAATCAGACCCTGGTGGAAGCACGTGCAATGAAAATAACATAGGACCTGGGGCGTCGGTGGCTTAGTGATAGAGCAGACGCCCCATGTACAAGGCTGTTGCCACAGCGGCCTGGGCTTGACTCCAGCCTGTGGCCCTCCTCTCTCTCTCTCTCTCACCCTTTCATTCTTGTCTGTCCTGTCTAATAAAGGCTAAAAATGCTCCAAAAAATATCTTCAAAAAAAAAAACAAAAATAACATAGGACCTGAGATGGAGCCTTGGGGAACACCACAGGACACAGAAGAGGAAGAAACTAAAAGAACAGACCTAAATTATAATCAGTGTCGACATGTTTGATTTGAACAGACACCTGACAGTGTTCTTTGTTACTGTGGTAATAAAACAATGTTTTTCTCTCTCAGGTTGTCACATTGCACAGAGAGCAGCTGTGAGTATCTGGCCTCAGCTCTGAAGTCGAACCCTTCACACCTCAGAGTTCTCGTGCTGAGCAGGAGTGATCCAGGAAAAAGAGGTCTGAAGCTGCTGACTGATTTACAGAAGAACAAATCTAACAGACTAGAGACACTGAGAGTGTGATGAAGTGAACTGGACCAGATAAAAGACACTGGATCATTTTCTTTCTTCAGTCCAGACCAAATGATGATAGGAAAACCCAGAGTTGACTAGTTGAACTAGTTCATAACCAGCTCTGTAGCAGCAGTTATCCAGACGGTGGATGTGACGGGTGAGTCAGAGCAGAGGAGGAGGAGGTATCCTGGGGAAGATGAACTGCTTTCACAGTATTGAGGCCTCCGGTGATCATGGCTGCTGTTCTGGTGCAGCAGAGGTCTGATTTTCTTCTGCAGAGCAGCGAGCTGGAAACTGTCCATCTGGACCTCCTCCTGCCTCAGCAGCGCCTCCTGCTGGAGAAGCTCCACCTGACAGAGGAGACCACAGTCTGAGGTAAACACACTCAGAGTCAGAAATAAAATGCCATGTGTGCTGAGCAGAGGCTTCCAGCTTTAATGTGTTTGTTTCATGGAACTACAATCATTTGTTCATATTTTAACGTCCAGTGGCGTCTAGCAGTGAGGATTACAGATTACAACCAGCTGTAACTTGCTCTCCAATATGATAAAATGTCTCTATCTAGAGTCAGTGTTTGGTTTGTCCGCTCTGGGCTACTGTAGAAACATGGCGGTGCAGCATGGTGATCTCTGTAGACCAGGACCTGCTCCCTGTGTAGATATAAACGTCTCATTGTGAGGGAACGAAAACACAGTGATTCTTATTTTCAGCCGATTAAACACTAAAGAAAACAGAGTGATTCTATTCACTTTAAATCAGACACACTGGAGCTTTGTTTGTTTCCTCTGCAGCTGTTTAAAGCTATAAAAACATGGATCAAGGAAGTGATGAGATGACTGGTGGCTTTCTGTCAGGCTCATTTAACTCTTGATCACATTTGATTTGTGTATTAAAAACAGATGATTCACACTTTGAGCTCAGTGTGAGGCTTGTGGAAACCAGTGCTCCTTAAACAGTTTGTTAAATCTCTTTTATTCTAATTGAAATGAATGTGATAATAAGTCCAGAGTCCAGCAGCAAGCAGCAGCTCTGGGGTTCAAGCCAGCATGGACTGAAGGATCGAGATGTTCCACAGTTTACCACATGAAAGATAACAAACAGGTTTGATGATGGACAAACTGTCGCTCAGTACGTTTCCATGGTAACAGTGAAGTGGAGCTTTCTACTGATGCTTCCTGTTTGTACGCTCATCTTATCTGATGAAGACATAGGAATTGAAAATGCTTGAAAAACCTCGTATTTGTGTCAAACTTGAACATTCCCTCCGTTCATTCCAACGGGAAAGAAAATGATGACAATTTTGGGAAGTTTGGAAAATGTGAATGGTGACAATACAAACACGCATGTCCTCACTGAGCTGAACATTTTGATGCTTGAATGAAGTGTTAATGGTGAAAAATGTGGAGGGAGTAGTGTGACAAAAAAGTGGGCAGAATTTTTGTGTAGAATAACAGAGTGAGAAAGTTCTGCAGCATTCACACCTAATAATCCCTTCAATTTCAACAGGAGCGCCTGCGGTCTGTGCTCGGCTCCTAATAATAATAATAATAATAATAATAACTAGAACTGTAAGCAGTTATGAACGGGGGCCAAGCCTCCCCGCGCAACTCGACCTCCACGCCCCATGGAGCCCACGAAAGTCGGCCCCAAAGGACGATTGGCTCGGGGCGGGCGTCAGGACACAGGCCACCGTCTGAGCTGCAGTATTCTCCGTAATGGCGAGTGTGCTGGAAGTGCCAAAGGCTGAATGTGTTTGTTGCAATAAGTCACGCCCACTTTGACCAATCATTACCGACTGTCCCCGTGATATTTCTGGGTTTACAGCGTCCACTAGTGGCCAATTTGCGCCAAAGTTGGCACCGAGCCTCTGAACGACCTCTGAAACAAGTGTGTTTTTGACCGGGCAAAATTCTTTTCATAACTTTAGATCAGGTCCATCTCAAGAGCCGAAGTTTCATGCACTTTGGACAAAATCTGTAGGAGGAGTTTGAAAAAGTAGGTTTTGGATGTGTAGCGACTTAGCGAAAGAAATGTGGGGCGGAAGTGGGCGGGGCCTATGTCAGAAAATCCAGCTGTATTCAGGAAATACGTGGATATAAAGTTTATGAATATGTGATTTAAAATGTGGAAGTTACAGGAAAAAACGCATTTCTGTCTGTTATAGCGCCACCTAGTGGAGTATCTGCGCAATTTTTGGTATGGGAGGTCTGGATTGGATTAGCTTTAATAATCCCCAAGGGGGAACTGGATTGCCACCATGGCCAACATACAGTACAACAATAAGACATAGACAAAATATACATATACAATAACGTCACCTAGGTGTGCAGTGGTCCAATACAACAATAGCAAAATGACCAGAAAACAAAATAAAATAAATAAAAAATAAAGATTAAAAAGAATAAAAAGAGTACAAATGCAATTTAAAGTGCAGTGTACAAGGACTAGTATAGCAGCAAGACATGACATCAGCAATCCAAATTAAAAAGCCTGGTTGCTGCAGGAACAAAGGACTTCCTCAATCTTTCTGTAGAGCATCTGGGCAAAAGAAGCCGCTTACTTCTGCCACTTCTAACAAAAGTGCTATGCTATGCAGGGTCAGTGTCCTATTCTACATGTACTCTATAAATTTCACAGCATTCAGTGCAATAGTTCAGCTGATATAAATGTTTGTTGTTTATCTTGTAATAAGCCACGCCCACTTCGACCAGTCATGACCACCTTAGACATATGGCCTCAGGAATGGCCGTACATCATACCCACCAAATTTCATAAAAATCGGTGTAGCTGTTTAGGAGATATAAACTTCCCATGTTTATAGCGCCCCCTAGTGGCCAATGTTCACCAACTTCGGTTCACACCCTCACAGTCACATACTAACTAATGATCTTAGCTTTGGTTTTGGTAGCTTTTAATTTGCCAAAGATACGGAACAGTACGCGTTTTCATAGCTAGCTACAAAGATTTGTTCGTTAATAATTCGCACATTTTTTGACCGGGCAAAATTCTTTTGATAACTTTAGATCAAGTCCATCTCGAGAGTTGATGTGCCGAGTTTCATGCAGTTCGATCAAAATCTCGAGGGGGAGTTTGAAAAAGTAGGTTTTGCAGTTTTTGTAATTTTTGGCAAAAAAAAAAAAAAAAAAAAAAAAAAAAAGAAGAAGTTGGGCGGGGCCATGGACACGTGATGCAGCTCCATTCAGGGAATCATGAATATTAGGCTTTTGAATGTGTGACAAACGGTGTGGGAGTTACATGCCAAACGCGTTGGCCTAGATTGTAGCGCCCCCTGCAGGTGCACGGGTGTAATTGTTGAGGTCCCTGCAGGGGTCTGGACCAACCCTCCAAATTGCACCGCCCTCCCTCGCACTGTGTATTCCTGCTTGCATACGCGTTCCCCAGGCCCCGCGGGCTTGGCCCCTAATAATAGTTAGTCCCCTAACGATGATGTAATCACTTACAAGTTTCAGATTCAGGAATGAAGAGAAACAAACATGGTTCAGAAACATAAAGTGAGCATCTCTCTGCTGTTGTTCAGGGTGTGAACATGTTCAAGGGAAATTCCACCCTAAAATAAAATGACACTAGCTGTGTGAGTGTTGTATTATATTCATATCACATTAAACAAAAAGCGGTGATTCTGTTGTTGGTGATTTTGACAGACAAACATTTCCTGTTGGAGTCTAATGAATAAAACGTTGTTATAAAGAGACAGAATAAATGTGACAGCACTTTCCCTCAGGTCACGTGTCAGGCAGCAGAGAGACTGAAGGTTTTAACGTTTTGCTTTGTTTTTTACAGTGTACAAACGTGTCCTCCCTGCGGTGACGTCACGGTTTGGTCGCGGTGTGACCTCACTGTGTAAATTCTGTTTTTCTCCTCAAACGTTTCTCCTGCAGATGAACGTGAGTGACGTCGTTAATGTGAAAACAGTCACTTCCGTCTGTGTTTCCACTTTGAAAAGTCTCTCGCTCCGTTTCCGGTATCCTGCCGCTGGGAGTCACATGACGCCTCGTGCTGCCTTCACGGCCTCCGATAAAAGTCCGGGAAGAAAGACGTAGACACAGAAACAAAGTGAACGCAACACACACAAGCTTCAGTCCGTCAAACAGAGTTTGAACTGAAATTTAAAAAGACAGAAAATCCGCAAAATATAAATGATGAGATGAGCAGAGAGAGAGAGAGTTAAACAATGAAGATGAATGGTGATAAATTTATAAAAGACAGAACAAAAATACACACACACACACACACACGCACACACATATATATAACATATGGGTGATGGTGGTGTGTCTTCACCCAGACTAACTGTTCCTAGGACTCCACTCTTCTGGACAGAGACGTCAGATGTTGAACCTGAATCTGCCGGAGCCACTCTCCCAGTTTGGGGGTCACAGCCCCCAGTGCTCCCAGTGCTCCCCTTACCACTGGCACCACTGTTGCCTTCACTGCCCACATCTTTTCTTGCTCCTCTTTCAGCTTCTCGTGTTCCTTCTTCCTGATGCTGCTGTCTTCTTCTCCTGTCGTTCGTCCATCAGCAGTTTGTCAGTCTGGATCTCAGCTCGCTCGTTCTCCGCCACTTCAGGACGTGTCCTCCACTGTGACCTTGGGACTTCCAGCCCACACTCAGTGCAGATGTTCCTGTACACTGTGCCAGCCACTTGGTGATGGCGCCCCACTTCCTGCCTGCACCTCACACCCTGCTGTGATGTGCTGACCTGTCGCCGGTGGGATTTCTTGATGTCGCTCACTTCCTCAATCTGTCGGTGGAACACGGCGTGCAGGGTCTCGTCCTTCCACGATGGCTGGTCCTCCTCTTGTGCTGCCTGAGGTTTTCACTCAGCAGCTCATCTTCCTGCTGTGCTCCTGGATCCTAGCTGTTTCGGACAGCATCAACATACATATTACCCAGCATTCATCACTGCACAGAAATATCAAAGAAAATTAATCATTTCATTGAAGAGTTTTTATAGTCTGTTTATAGATTTTAAAGCACATCATTTTGTTTATTGCTGACTGTTTTAAAAACTAAAAAGCAAACCGTGACACAGACGGCTTTCCCTTTTAAGGACACATAAAGTAAATGTCACCGTCTTTGAATTAGAAATATTCTTTTTTTAATCATTCCTCTTTGAGCACAGGAAGATATCCAGGGTGGCCCCTCCCCCCAGTGGCCCCAGAGCAGCCACACTGCCTGCACTGTGTGTATCTACGCCCCTGTGACAGGCTGCTGTATCACAATCAGAAATACTTGACTGATCAACGAAGGGAAATTATGAGTCCGTACAGTCGCTCTGATGGAAAGAACAGACAGTTATCAGAAGTGAGAATAATGAAAGTAGAGGTGTGACCAACGCCTCAGTGCAGTGGAGAGCATCCTCACATCCTGTATCACAGTCTGGTAGGGGAACTGAGAGGGAGGCAGAGGGTGATAACAAACTGCTGCCTCCCCTCCATCCAGGACATTTACATCAGCAGGTGCAGGAGCAGAGCCTCCTGCATTATGAGGGGCCCCACCCACCCTGCTAACGGATTGTTTGCCCTCCTCCCCTCTGGCAGGAGGCTGAGAAGCCTAAAAGCGAAACAACAAGGCTGAAATCCAGCTCCTTCCCCGAGGCGCTGAGGCTGGGGAGCTCCCTGTCCTCCCTACCTGCAGTAAGCCACTGACTATGTGACCAACTGCACTTTATTATCTTTATTGTTATTTGCTGCCATCTTGTGGACACTAGTTTGGACCGTCCAACTGCACTACATGTTTTTATGTGTTTTTATCCTCTTTTATTGCCTTTGTTATTGTATCAGGACCGGAGTACATATTTCGCTCTGTAGTGTGCACACATGTACTGAGTGACAATAAATGAACCTTTGACCTTTGACCTCTGAAGTATGTAGATAGAAAGTCATACAATGAAATAGAAATAAAAATGTGCATCATGCTGCAACGTTAACACCAGTACATTAGATATTAAGAATAAAATATATATCTTCACTGTGCTGAGTCTGTAAGTGTGTAAAGATATACAAACGTGTTTGAAGCAGTGTTACATTCATCATATAGTGTGTTCACCACAGTACACACATCAATAGAATAAGCATAAGAAATATGTTCAGTTATGTGCATGTGTACATAGAATCATTTGCTCATATATTTGTTTGTGATGTTTCATTTTTCTTGCTTGCACTTTGTATGATGACGAATGTCCGCTCACTGTTTGCGTACATTCATCATCTCGACAGCTTTTTGTTTTGTGAGGAAGAAACTGTTGACAAGTAAATAAATGCAAAGAATTTATTTATTGTTTGTAAATTTTGTGAATGTGAAATTTAGCGACAAGTGAAATGAAATGGATTTAATTTGAGTGATATCTTTCCTCAGCGCATATGTAAAATTACAGGACACAATAAATGAAGCAAGTTTCAGGATGTGATTCACAAAAAGAGCAGCGTCACCTTTCAACTTTATTCACACATGATTCAATCAATCAATCAATGTTATTTATAAAGCCCAATATCACAGATCACAGTTTGCCTCAGAGGCTTTACAGCAGACGACATCCCTCTGTCCTTTGGACCCTCACAGCTGATCAGGAACAACTCCCCAAAACATGTAGTGAATAAAATCTGTGGATCTTTTGAGATGAAACTTCTCTGACCTCATTAATCAGGAGAAACTTTTGTTGTAAAGACCAAACTTCTGTCCTGTCGATGTCACAAAATTACTCCAATAATTTATTTTTTGGTATTTTTATTATTAAAACTTTCTCTTTATTCCAAGCTCCAATTAAATGTTTTTAAAATTATTTTTACTTTTTTATTATTATTATTATTATTATGATTCGCTCTTTATTTCAAAGTCTAGTAAAATGTTTTTTGTATTCTTTTTATTTTTTATTATAATAATCCTCTCTTTATTTCAGACTCAGACAAAATGCTATTTTATTATTTTTCAGCAGTATTATTCTCTATTTATTTCAAACTCCAATACGATGCTTTTATTTTTATAATAATTCTCTTTTTATTTGATCTCCAATAAAAAATGTATAATTACATTTTTTGAATCACAATTCTTTCTTAATGTCAAATTCCTATAAAGATGTTGTTTTTTTGTTTTTTTTTAACATTATAATTCTCTCTTTTTTCAGAACTCCAACTTTGTTTTTTTTATATATATATATTTTTTATTTTGTATTATTATAAGTTTCTCTTCGTTTCAAACTCCAATAACATGTTGCTGATCACCGAGTCTATATTTTAGGGTCACGAGCCTCATACCACGTCACAGTGTCTTTTTTCCCTCCTCCGGTCCGTGAAGGCAGCACGAGCGCTGGTTTATTAGCGCAGGACAAACAGCAGCTGGGACCATCAGTCCACACACACACTCAAGTGTCCCGCTAACGTGCAGCACAGAGGACAACATGTGATGTAGATCTTCACCGATGGACGTTTACGACTCAAACTGAGAGGAAAGACACGTTTTGGACTTTTGTCCTGCAGAGACACAAACAGCCCGCCTCGGACGGACAGTCTGCAAACTCCTGGAGCAGCGCTACTAATAAGAACTTGTGGAGGGCAGTTGGTTTTGTGTTTTCGTTGTGGGGAAGTTGGAGAGATGTCTGAGCCAGAGAAGAGCGAGGACATTCCTGATGAGTCTGCAGGAAAAGGAAAAGGAATTCCAAACGGAGGGAATCCTGCAAAAAGCAAAGAGGTGAGAGTGAGTCAAGTCCCAGCTGATGCTTGTGCTGCTCACACTGAGCTGTGTCTCTCACATGACAGCAGTAAAGTGAGGAGGAGGAGGAGGATGATGGTGGTGGACTCTTGTCCCTTCAGCCTCATAAAGCAGTTAAACAGTGAAGGAGACAGTTGACACAAACTTCCAGCTCTCACAACATGTTGGTGACAAACTGTGTCTGCGCCTCTCTGATGGGACACTTTGGTTTCTGTGTCTCATCTGTTTAAAGAGTCACTTTGGAAACTAAGTCAGCTTCATGTGAAGGATTCATTTGAACACAAGGCAATGATTAATGTGCAGTTGGCCCGCTTTATGTCCCTTTAATGAAGTCAGAGTGTTAAAATCACTTCATTCTGTCCTGACAGACAGGACAAGACCTCGAGTGTCTCTGCAACCAACCTTTAGATCCACTGCCACTTCATCTGTGTGTCTTTAATGATGGATCAGTCAGTGTGTGACAAGCCAGGAATATAAGTTCAATATAATTAAAGTGACGTCTTCAGATTTCGCATTCGTACAACCAACAGTCCAAAACTCTGAGATGATGAATCGATGATCAAATAACTGCTCTTTTCTTTCCATGTGTTGATGATTTATAGTTTGATCTCAGCGATCCAACACAGCAGCTCACACACAAGCTCTTCCTCTGTGAAGCTGAGATCTGTGTGTTCAGACTGTCGCAGGTTTTCATTCAGCTGCATCATGATGAAAATAACAAACAGCTGAAAGCAGCGATTTCAGACTTCAGACAGTTTCTGATACTGGCATTGAAAATAACTCAACAGGTTTCATGACCAACAGACGCTCATTCATTTATGGTCGAACCTGTGCCGAGCCACGCCCTTCTTCTGCTCTGCCGTCGCCCCCTGTCGGTCTGTTGCAGAAACATTTTGGGGACGCGCTTCGACAGCTGGATTAAAAATATCCACCAGGTTTAGTGATGTTTGGACAATCAGCGCGTTCTCATCCCAACATGGCTGCTCTGTCAGTGGACTCTCACGTCTGAATGTGACGCGCTAGGCGACCTCCTGCGTCTGGCCAGTCTGACATTCTTCATAACACACAAAGAACTAGGGATGCTGCGATCCAGCTTTTTCCCTTTCGATCCGATACCAGCGCATATTTCTATCTCTCTGTTCTGACTAATAGGTTCACTTTTTTTTACTACTTATTTTGTAATGTGGAATAATAGAAAAGGCTTGATCAAGTGCTATTACTCAAAATGAGAATAACATACACATTTTAACATAAAATAGGCAGTAGCATTAAATAAAATAAATAAATAACATCTCTGTAGCGACTCTGAGACAAATTAGAAAAGGCCAATATAAAAAAATCAAACAACTTTAAAAGAAAGCTTTGTTTGACATCTCTGTTCCATAAATAAAAAAGTCCTAACTTCCAAAGTCAGTTATCTCTGCTGCCAGTGGCAGCCATGGTGCTGCTGCTGCTGTGTGGTGGAAACATAGAACTGCAGGGACCAAAGTTCACCAAACACAGAATATAGGTCATCCAACTGTTCAAAGTCCAGGGCTCCAATTCAGTCCAAAACAATGCTGTCATTGCTCTTCACTAACACAAAACTGCAAACCAAACGAGCAACAAAAACAAAAGTAATCAGTCAGTTCACTAATCAACCCCTCCTACTCCACTTTCTGCAGTCCGAGCATGGAGTGGAGATTTTTTTTTCCAAAAAGATGAGCATTTCAGCATGCTGAGCTGTCAGCCTGCTCCTTGTCTCAACGATAAGTGACGCTGTGTTAAAGAGCCTCTCGCTCTCAACACTCGTGCAGGGAGCACAGAGGAACTCCGCTGCTGTTGTGGCCAGGGTGGGGAATGGAGCTCTGTTGACTCCCCAGTAATGGAGAGGATTGTTCTTACGTTCAAGAAGAGCCTCGCTGAAGTAGCTCTCTATTTCAAGCAGTGCTCCTGGGGTGATCTGCTCAGAAGGACCTGCTGCTGCCCTGTTCTCCTCCAGTATCTCATGGAAGATGCTGCCAAGGCTGCTGCCGGCATCCTCCGTCCGTGGAGTCTTCTCTGCTGGCTCGGACACGGTTTCATCAGATGGGGGCCTGGTCTCCAGCGCCTCTTCAATTTTCACCACCTCTGCCTTTAATGCCTCCTTTGCATGTCCTGAGGTGTCTGCATTCGTGAAGTACCTGGTGTAATGAAATAATGCAATGCATCAGAATATTTTTTTCACCCAGTGTGTAATCAAGGCAGCAGTATCTGTAGTGAAAAGACTAAGTTGGATCAGGACACTCCTAGTCATGATGACAATAATGTAAACACAGTGATTCTTTAACTTACTGTATTTTTTCTTCATCTGTGCAATAGTTAATTTATTATCTGTTTATTATTATGTGATATCTTTAACAGTGAAACACTAAAAACACTATTCTGGTATCTATGTAAAATGTATGTATGTACTGTTTGAATACTGTATGTATGTAATATGTTTTTAAATCAAAATGGAGGGCACTCATAATTTCACTGTATCATATATAGTGACAGTAAAGGCACTTTATCTGATCTTATCTTATGCAGTCACGACATACAGGGTAATACCAATCACATTATACAATACAACAGTCACACAGGCTACACACAGTCATATTATTAACATACAGTTTCTCTCCCTCACATCAGATTAGGCTAAAGAAATGGAACAATTTAATATGATTTCCTTACTTGTCTTTATACCCAGGATCCAGAAGCGTTGCCAAGGCATACAGGGGTTCTGATTCCACGTCACCAAAACGTCTGCGAACCGCATCCAGAAGGGCGGCTTTCATTGTTTGGATCCCCTGGTCATCTTCGCTCTCCTTGCTGAGGAACCGTATCAGGACATGAACAGAAGGGATGACATCAGCTGCGGTGGCGGAGGCGGCACTGACATTAGTTGTTAGCTCTTGAAAGGGGGCCAGAACCTTAGATGTCTTCTCTAACAGGCCCCACTGGTTTCCTGTTAGAATGCCTGGCAGGTTGTATTCAGATGAGGAGGCATGCAGTGCCCATTTCTGATGAAGAAGGCTGTCAATCATGCACCTGGTACTGCTCCATCGTGTTTGCACATCCTGCTGCAGACGCTTGGGTGTGATTTTCAGCTCATCTTGTAGGTCTTCAAGGCGTGAATAAACCAGGGGGGAATGTTTAAAGTGCCCCACTATTTTTCTCCCGGTGGCTAGTGCATCACTTACAGCTCGTTGTGACAAGACCCCCTCATGGACTATGAGCTGTAGAGTCTGCGCAAAGCACCCTAAGCTTGGCACACCCAGCTGATCCATAGCCTTTTTCATGTCAGCAGCATTGTCTCTCAAAACTACATGGACCTTCTTTTTGTCGACCTTCCACTCACGTAGCATCTCCTCCATGGCTCTCATGATAGCGTCAGCTGTGCGTGAACCTCTAAACTCGCGTGCGTGTAACACTGCTCTTCTCAAAGTAAACTCAGCGTCTACCCAGTGCGCAGTCAGACTCAATAATGACATAGGACATACACTTGCACTCCAAATGTCGGTCGTGAAGCTAATGGCACGAGCACTCTCCACATGTGCGAGAAGGAAATCTCCAACTTCTTTGTACATCTGGGGGATAGCTGTTTCACTGAGGTAGTACCGGCTAGGCATAACATAGCGAGGCTCGAGGTGTTCAATTAAGCGTCGGAAACCCACGTTACTCACAAATGACAGGGGCTGGTCGTCACGCACAATAAACTGCGCAATCTTTTCTGTTATTCCTTTTGCCTTCTTGCTGTCTCGTTGGATTTGTTCACGCTTTTCAAATGTTTGTGACAACGTTGGCTGTGCGAGGGAGCCGGAGGGCTGTTGCTTCTTCGCGAACGAGGTCTGCAGAAACTCTGCATGTTCCTCCGTGTGATATTTCTGCAAATGCTTGATGAGGTTTGTCGTATTAAACCGACTGGCTCCGCCGCCACCGCGTGAAACTTGTGTTTTACACGTTTTGCATTTGGCCGTTCCGTCTTTTTCGCTTTTCAGAAGGAAGTACTGCCACACCGCTGTTATCATGTGACCTCCCCCTCCTGCTCTCCTCTCTTCGTGTGTTACAATGAAGTGCTGGATGGAAAAGCTGGAGCGGATTTGTGGAATGGAGTGCTAGTGTCGCAGTGCTAGTATCGCACTTTTCCCCTGCAGTGCGATCCGATCCGATCCGATCCACGTTTTTTGGCTGGATCGCAGCATATTTTCGATCCGCGATCGGGATCGCAGCATCCCTACAAAGAACGTTAGTGAAACACATAGGCCTCACAGAAACATGCGTTGGTTTGGGGACAAGTTAGTGGTCACGTTACTCGTTCCACAGGCGAAGGACCCCGGACACATACAGTAAATACACCGGTTGTAAGTAACTTTTAACACACGTGAGTCTTTGTGACTCTTGGCTCTTGTCCCCTAACTAACGCTTGTTTCTGTTTCACTAATGATATTTTCACCTGATTAAGTCACATCCTGTTATTTGCTCTGTAAACCTAACGTTACAGCAGCCTACAAGCATGCTGTGTCAATAAATCAGCTCAGACACTGTTAGAAATGTAGTATTTAGCCTAATAACATCATGCTACAGCAGTGATAACGTCAGCTTTAGTCAAATGGCTCTAGCTCTCCTGCTAAATGTCATAAACTCATTTTCCCTGTATGTTGACATGATAATGGACGCGTTTCCCAGATCGCTCTTAGCTTAAGAAGATCTTTCACTAAGAAGGAGTTGTAAGATCGAGCTGAGCCACTCTTAACAGTCTTCTTAGCCACCAAACGCTCACAGATCCAGCCGCGTCAGGCACATTAATATTACACTGAGCAAGGAGATGTTACAACAGTACGCACCGTATATATTTTGATCTATTTTATACTTCAGATTTATATTGTTTAGCATTAATTGGTGACAGAAAAGAACGAATTTCATTCTGCAGGGAAACACGTGTCCTTACTGTGCATATGACAATAAACACTTTGAACCTTGTTTTATGAAGACCCTGTGTGCGCTGAAAGCTGTGGCACAAGTTACGCACTGAAATCTGGCGGAAGAAAAATAATAATAAGATGAAAAATAAGTATCGATGTGCCTGACATCGATGGATTTAGTGTCCAGCTCCTGTTAAGATATAAACAGAATGAAAGCTGACAAGGTAATTACAGATATATAACTTGTCTTGAGAAATAGCTTTCAAGTTGAATCAGAGATTAAATGTATTTTCAATAGAGGCAACTTTTTAAATTATTGCTTTCTTTTCACTTTCTGCATCCATTTAAGATTTTACTTAAGGTCGCTCTTTAAGAAGCTCTTAACAGGAGCTGGACACTACCGCGGTGCTGAAACTAAATCAATGGATGTCAGGCACATCGATCAGCCACCACTTCATCAGCCATAAGTCACTCACAGCGCTGCTACCTAACGCACTAATTCCCTGCTGCTCGTGTGTATGTGTGTTCTAATATTTCTAATGAAAAACTAAGACGATAAATATTTGTTAATGACTTATTGTCATGATGAAAACAAGACTACACCTAAACAAGAAGTAGTCTTGGTAAGAGAATCATCAGGAAATGTATTATATTTAAACAAAAAAACAGAGACGCCTTGCTGAGGCCGGTGCCGTCTCCCACCACCTCCAGGAAGCTCCCCACTGCGTAAAAATGCAGCGCAGCCAGGCACTGCACCTCCGGGTGCCCTCCGGATGTGTGGAGACACTAGTTGATGAGGCGTTGTATCTCAGCACGGAGCAGCCGGTACTTCATTTGGACAGCCTGGTCTGACAGCACGTCCAGTGGGCTGACACACAAATGTATTTACATATACGGTTTGGCATCGCACAAGGCGACGCTGTTGGTTAGCAACATGCTGTAAAGCAGCCATGGTATCTCACACACGTGTGATGTGGCAACGCCTTTATGTAGAGTAGCGGGTGGAGCGTCCCTTGATGAGGTTCCAGCTGAGCTCAGTTACACGTGTCAGCTGCCTGGTATCTGAATGTCGCAGGTTTGGAGGGTGGATGTGTTTCTGTTGTGCCCTGATGCATTTTTTGGATGCGGTAAACTGTCTCATATGTGCATGCAGATGTGGGATATGTGCGGACAAATTATGATAAATGATAGTCATGATGATTCATTTGATTTGTGTGGCTGATGTGCACAGCACATACAGGAACACACTTGTTATTCCTCATACTTATTTTCGTCTTAATATTATTCAGATTTCAGTGCGTAACTTGTGCCACAGCTTTCAGCGCACACAGGGTCTTCATAAAACATGATTCAAAGTGTTTATTGTCATATGCACAGTAAGGACATGCGTTATCTTCTTAAGCTAAGAGCGATCTGGGAAACGCGTCCATTATCATGTCAACATACAGGGAAAATGAGTTTATGACATTTAGCAGGAGAGCTAGAGCCATTTGACTAAAGCTGACGTTATCACTGCTGTAGCATGATGTTATTAGGCTAAATACTACATTTCTAACAGTGTCTGAGCTGATTTATTGACACAGCATGCTTGTAGGCTGCTGTAACGTTAGGTTTACAGAGCAAATAACAGGATGTGACTTAATCAGGTGAAAATATCGTTAGTGAAACAGAAACATCGTTAGTTAGGGGACAAGAGCCAAGAGTCACAAAGACTCACGTGTGTTAAAAGTTACTTACAACCGGTGTGTTTACTGTATGTGTCCGGGGTCCTTCGCCTGTGGAACGAGTAACGTGACCACTAACTTGTCCCCAAACCAACGCATGTTTCTGTGAGGCCTATGTGTTTCACTAACGTTCTTTATGTATCATGAAGAATGTCAGACTGGCCAATCAGTGGCAGAGTTGGGCCCGGAGTCACAAATAACGCATTTCGACTGACACAGAACCGCCACGGTGCTGGTTCCTGAACCTAATTAAGTAGGCTACTTACAACGGCATGAAAGACAATAATAACAACACTACAGGTTAAAAGGAGATCTCGCCAGCTTCATACAAGTTTACGTTGGTCACCGATCAGTGCGGGCATCTAAGAGGAAGTGACAGTGGTGGCTCATGGGAATCAAAACCTTATTGCGAGGGAACGC
This sequence comes from Epinephelus lanceolatus, assembly GCF_041903045.1. Taxonomy (NCBI): domain Eukaryota; kingdom Metazoa; phylum Chordata; class Actinopteri; order Perciformes; family Serranidae; genus Epinephelus; species Epinephelus lanceolatus. The sequence goes on from NC_135736.1 coordinate 49,622,090, forward strand.
AAAAGTCAGTCCAAAAACAATCTCCCGACTTGACCTTTAAGGGGCTCCGTACTAAACAGTTAACATGACTCTGGTCTTGACTCTGACCTTTCTTCTTCATCAATGGGTTGAGGAGGTACATCTGCCTCCTCATCCTCCTTGCTGCTGGTAGATGGCTTTATCCAGGAGAGCAGAGAGCTGCTTCCCTGGGCTGCCTGCTGTAGCTCCCTCTCTTTTTCTTTTCTCAGCCTTTCCTTTCAGCATTATGCTGCAATTGGTAAATGAAAAGAGACCAACAGCATGAATAAGACTGCTTGGTGACATCACAACAAGGCAGACGGCTGCTTTTTCTGCAGGCGCTTGGGAATCTGTCATTTAGCAAATAAATTACTGCCAGTGTTAATTATGTAGCCTAATGTAAACCTACACAATACTAAATATTCAGCTAAAGTATAGTGATAGCTTCACATGCTGTACCAATGGGGGCATTATTATTACACGCTTTTAATGGAGAATTGATCGATGATCATGTCAACATGGGCCACATACAGTACACTGTAAAAACAACAACTAACTTTCAAACTTTCTGTTTGGTCCAGAGGGCAAAGGGCAGGTGCTATAGCACCACCTAGTGTCTATCTGTGCACACCACTGTGCAATATGTTGGGGGGTGGGGGTATGTGTTATCTGATGTTATTTATAGCCTACTGTACTGCACTGGGGAGGGGATATGTGCTATTTGTTGTTATGTTTACTGTACTGTTTGTCTGTGTTTTTATTATATGCAGTACATGTGAGTCCAAGACAAATTTCCCTATGGGACAATAAAGTATATCCTATCGTGTCGTAACTTTGTAAACTTGATGCTCTACCTGTACGCAATGAGAAAACGGTCATCAGATTGTGCGACTTGTGTACAAAAGTCTGGTAAAAGTAGAAGTACTGATTAAAGTTCTTTACTGAGTACGGTATATGTAAAAAAAAAAACAAAAAAAAAGTGCTGGCTCTGAAATGTACTCCAAGCATAAAATAAAATATAGCCCTCTGAAGGACATTTCTAATGCCTGTTTCTGCGCAAAGCTAAAAGAACCTCACGTCATATTGGACCAACAACAATTAGATGATTGATCGATATATTGCCAACTTTTGAATCAGTCACCAACTGTTTTGATGTTTATTTTATGTTTAATTTATCATTTTGAGTCATGTTTAAGAAGAAAAAAGTCCAGATTCTCTGATTACAGATTCTCAAATGTGAATAATGGGAAGGTGTGCAATGATGCAAAATAAAAATAATCTTTAATTCCCCTCAGAATAGTGGCAAACTAATAGTGGCAGTAGCCTCCAGATCTCCTCAAGTGTAAATTAACTGCATAAAGAGGGTTATATTTTAGTACATTTCAGAGCCAGAGCCAGCACTTTTTTTTTTGTTTTGTTTTTACATATACCGTACTCAGTAAAGAAGTTGCTCTCTAATGGCAGAGACCGGATTGTTTTCCCCCTCGGCTCTAACCGGATGTGACGTTTGTGGGCGTTCCCGTCATTGCCGACTGTATATCTACTGAATCAATCATTTAAACCCAGTTAAACTTTCTTGTAAATAAACCCATGTTTGAAGATTCAGTTCCTGGAGTTCTTGGCTCATTTTGGTGTTGCTCCTCTGTGAAGTACTTCTGGCCTAATGTGTGATTTTCTTTGCCCTCCCCCCCAGTCAGGGAGTGAAGGAAGCAGCTTCCCGTTTCCTGCTCTCAGTCTGTCTCATGATCTTTGTGACCGAGTGAGGACTGTAAAACTTTTGGGCAGCTCCAACATCAGCACAGTGAGGTAAGATAAGGACCTGTCTGTGTTTCTATCAGCAGCGGGCTCTGACATATCAAAAGAAACTGTCTGTAGTGGGAGGAATAGAGGTCAAAATAGTAGCAGGAACAATAGCATGCACTGGTTACACTAGCTTCTTGTACATGTATCTTGAGTTTTGCAGGGCCTGTTACATGGTACCAACACACCTTGCTGTAATAGAGACTCAATAACTGGTTGGGTTTCAGCAATTGCAGCAGCTGAAAGGGGATATTGGTGTTTATTTGGAAATGGCAGTGTTGGTTTGATATGAATATGCACAGGAGCAGCAGATTGTGTTGTTCCTGCTTCATCTGAGTGCTGTGACCACAAGCATACAGACTGGTCTTTCAGAAGAGGATGTGAGTGCTGCGTGTCTGTTAAAGAGGAAGTGCTGAGTCTCATACTGACTGTGGTTATTGGGAAGGTTATGAAAAGGACTGTGGGCGTCGGTCAGGACACAATGATGAGAGTTTGGATGCAGTTTATGGTATCTTTACTGCTTGTTGGTAAGGCACAGTACAGGTATACAGGCATGGGTCACAGATGGATAGGGTTGTACAGTACTGTTGTTTACGTATGTGTGTGTGGTTTCTACAATAGATACAAACAGGAATAATAAAAATGAATGAAAACATTATAAGCACTACTGATGTAATTAACAGCACCACTACGGTTTTCTACAGCACACAATATCAACCCATGTGTCTTAGCTTAACCCCACACATTCCACCATATAATCTCCTCCAAACTGCACAGTAACTACTACAACACAAATAATGATCCCTACAGTCATATACGACGCTCAGCGAGCTTAATTGGACATCAAAGGCGGACCGCATTAACCTCGCGAACGGTAAAATGGCTGCACCTACTAACACAACACATGACCAAACTGACCGCAGATCTGCTATTGTGAATGAGATCTGCACATAGAAATATTCACATAAACATCCCAAAACATATATGAAAGAAATATGACACATATGTTTGCTTAGAGCACATTATGTATAACGCTGAAGTTACAGAGCTCAGAACTACTATTGCAATTGGTCTCAAAACCTTACACTTAGCTAAGCAGCTAACACAGTAAAGCAGTCATATCAAACAACAATGCAAATGAATAAACAGAATGAATAATCTACTTACTCTTGTCAAAGACGCACATGAGAACAACAATGCTGCACAATGGAGAGTTGTAACTTTGGCAAGTGAACGTGGAGAATAAACGTAACTGGCATCTACTCTGTGACTTCTATAAAAACACTGTAGAAGAAGAAAGACGCATCAGGTAGCATGAATAGTAGTACAACACTGCCCCCAAGTGGTCATGAACACAGAAACCAATATGGCAGGCAATAAACGAAAAATATATTTGGAGCCTTTCTAACAGCCGCCCCCGAATGTACAGAGTACATTCGCTCCAAAGAAAGGTGACACAGTCTTTAGGTCCTACTGTGGGGTGGCGGTAACGGTGGTGCTGTCCTCCTCACCGGTCGGGACAGCTGGCAGGACGACCAGCCTGGCTACTGGTCTGGTGTAGTCTCGATCTCCGATCTTCACATCTGCTGATCGGACGTGGCCATCAGCACTGGGGTGGACCCGGGTGACATGTCCAATGGGCCACAGAGCTTGTGGAAGATGAGGATCCACCAACATCACAACGGAGCCCTCTGCAAGATCAGCTGGGGTAGAGTGCCATTTCTGGCGGGTCTGCAGGCCAGGCAGATAGTTCCGCAGGAAACTGGACCAGGAGCGATCTGCCAGGACTTGAGAATGCCTCCAGCGATGGCGGCTCAGTAGTTCAGTCTCTGGATAGACGATCTGGGGTAAGGATCCATTTGGCCGCCCCATCAACAACACATTGGGTGTCACGGGATCAAGGTCGGTGAGGCTGGAGGAGACGTAGCCCAAGGGCTTAGAATTGAGTATCCCTTCAACTTCAAGGAGCACTGTCCTAAGTACTTCCTCTGGGACTGACTGGGCTCCCACTGTGGTGTACAGGGCCGTTTTCACGGAACGGATTTCTCTTTCCCAGACTCCTCCAAAGTGGGGCGCAGCAGGGGGGTTAAAGTGGAAACTGATCTTCTGTTTGGCGAGCTGCTGTTGCAGATCTGGTGCCAGTGCAGTGAAGGCCTCCCGCAGTTCCCTTTCTCCGCCCAGAAGTTTGTTCCCTGGTCGGAGTATAGTTCGGCAGGAGTCCCTCTGCGGGCGATGAATCATCTAAGGGCCATCAAAAAGGAGTCGGCGTCGATGGTGTTCAGGAGATCTAAGTGGACCGCTCTTGTAGTGAGACACTTAAAGACAATCCCCCACCTCTTCTCCGTGCGCCGTCCCACTTTGACTTGAAAGGGCCCGAAGCAGTCCATCCCCGTCGAGAAGAAGGCCGGCTTGAACATGCGCAGGCGAGCGGGAGGTAGGTCTGCCATTTTTGGTATGGATGGTTTGGCCTTCCACCGCCGGCATTTTGTGCAGGTGTGTTGATAGTGGCGTATCGCTTCACGGCCCCGCAGGATCCAGAAGGAGCGACGTATCTCTGCGAACACCCTTTCTGGCCCGGAATGGTGCAGACGGCTGTCGAAGTCTTGGATTAGGAGTCGGGTTGAAGGGTGACCAGGATCCAACACGATGGGGTGCACTGTAGCCTGGTCTAAAGCTTCAGCCCGGCGAAGTCTGCCACCGACAAGAATTAACCCCTCCGCTTTGTCTATCTCAGGTGACAAGGTAAGCAATCTACTGCTAGATGAAACGGGTTTGCCTGCTTTCAGGAGCCGTAGCTCATCTGGGAAGCTGTCACGCTCGGCACGCTTAAGTATGAGTACCTCTGCATTGCGGTAGTCTTCGGCAGTACAGCTCCCTCTCTGATCTGCCGCCCCTTGCAGCTCCTGCGCTGTAGCTTCTAGCAGCTCCTTCCAGGTGTCACACTGCTTCGCTCCCATGTTTTGTGTGCTTGGTGTGGTTGAGGTGACACCACACAAGGTTGACTTACGGATCTCTGAGGCGTCGTCATCAGGTTCGCTGTTGGGCTTTACTGGCCACTCATCTGGGTGCTGAAGGAGGAATGGAGGCCCTTGACTCCACCTGTTGGGCTCCACAAGGTTTTGCAGGGTTTTGCCTCTTGTGATGTCGTCAGCAGGGTTCCTTGCTGAATCCACATAACGCCATGTACAGGGACTCTGAATTTCTGCCACTCTGGTGCCGACAAAGGTCTTGAAGCAGCAGGATTCTGACTGTAGCCATGTCAGCACCGTTGTGGAGTCCGTCCACAGGATGGTCTGATCTATTTTCAGGGTGAGCTCCTTCTCTAAGAGCTTTGCCAGTTGAGCTCCAGTGACAGCTCCGCACAGCTCCAATCTGGGCATGGAGAGAAGTCGCTTAGGGGCAACTCTGGACCGGGCCAGGAGGAAGGACAGATAGCTTGGCCTTGACTGTCCACCGTTCTCAAGTACGCCACCGAGCCATAGGCCTGTTCAGACGCGTCACAAAACACATGGACTTCTCGGGTGATGCTGGACTCATCCACCTCCACTGGCCCATATGCCCGAGGCAGGGTGACTTTAGGCAGGTACTGTAGTTCATCCTACCAGTCCTTCCAGGCTTGTAGGAGGTCTTGGGGGAGGAGAGGATCATCCCAGTCTCGTTGTTTTTCCCAGAGGCGTCTGACCAGCATCTTGGCCCGAGTGGTGTAGGGTAGTATAAACCCCAAGGGGTCATACTGACTGGCTAAGACCCTGTAGATATTCCTCATAGTTGGAGAGCTGTACTCTATGGGTCGATGCTTGTAGCCTATGGTGTCAGTTTGACAGTGCCAGCTGAGTCCTAGGGTGGATTCTGGGGAGTGTGCGCTGTCTTGTGCGAGCCAGAGCTCGAGGCTGTCAGACCGGGCCTCCTTGGGTAGGTGTTCAACAACGCTTGGCAAGTTGCTGGCCCACTGACGTAGTTCAAACCCACCGGATGCTGGGAGTTCACGAAGTGCGTCTACCGTCTGTCTGGCGGTCTCAGGAGTAGGCAGGCTCTGCAGGAGATTATCAACATAAAAATACTTCTCCATAGATTCAATTTCAATTCAATTTTATTTATAAAGCCCAATATCACAAATAGATAACCTCACCTTATCTCCTGGCTGGCTATGGTCAGCAACATGTCGCTACAGGGCGAACGTAGCACAGCACGGGCTGCAGGTGGTGCCGAACGGCAGAACCTGCCATTCAAACGCTGCTGGAGGCTCGTCCCTGGTCAAGTCACGCCACACGAACCGTAGGAGGGGGCGATCTTCAGGGAGAAGGCGGACTTGGTGGAACATCCCCTTTATGTCTGCGCTTACTGCGAAGGCCTTCTCCCTGAAGCGCAGTAGCACACCCAGCAGTGATGCTCCAAGGGTGGGTCCTGGCAACAGCGACTCGTTCAGGTTCTGGCCTCTGTACTGATGGGAGCAATTGAAGACGATGCGGTTTTTATTGTTGTGGCTCACCATATGGTGAGGGATATACCACGCCTCTCCTTCTTGGTTGACATCCTCAGGGCTCAGCCTTGTGATGGAACCTGCATCCACCAGCTTCTGTATCTCTGTGCTGTAGGCTTTGGCACACTCTGGATCTTTAGCTAGTCGTCATTCTGTGCTTCGCAGATTTGACATGACGGCTTCTTTGGGTGCATGTAGGAGAGGCATATCTGCCTTGCGCAGAAGGGGCGTGGCATAGCGAAGAACTCCAGCTATCTCCACGCGGGTGGTCTTCTCTTCTAGCAGGGCTATGGCTGCTTGGTCTTGCCTCGACCTGGTTACCCCCTTTTCACTCCTGAAGGGAAGGGTGTCTATCTGCCAGAGTCTTTCAACATGCTGGAGGAGTTCTGAAGCTTGTGGGGTGACCGACGTGAACAGACATTGCTGTGGACGTAGAGACTGCTGGGTGTACCTCGCTGGGCCCTGCAGGGTCCAGCCCAGTCTGGTGCGGACAGCGGTGGGCCCACCTGAAGCACCCTGTCTGACTGGCTCGATGGAGGTGATTAGTTGTGGGTGGTCGGAGCCGATGAGAACCAGGGGTTTGGCGTTTTCAAAGGGCTTAATTGGCAGACCAACTAGGTGGGTATACTTCTTCTGGAGGCAGTCCATTGGGTAAGAGTGGGCTGCCAGCCCAAGGCGAGCTGAGGTGAAGGCCCTTGAGACTAGGAAGCTGGTCTTTGGTTCATAAGCAGGGGAGATGTGGAAGGATACTGAAGAACCCCGGAGGGTCTGGACATCCTGTCTGATGGTCCTCAGAGGCAGGTCTTCCCGCGTGCCTTGAATGCCGAGCTCCCGGGCAGCAGCTGACAGGAGCATCGTCCTTTCAGAGCCATCATCCAGGATGGCGTAGGTGTTTAGGGTGCGATTGCCATAATGGAGGAGCACTCTGACAACCTTCAGCGAGACCCGTTTGTCCTGGTGGTCGATCAACATAAAGAACCTCAGTGGTGGAACTCACCAAGCAGCTCTCCTCCTTGGCTGGCACAGGTTTTGGTGGTCTATCATTGACTTCATGTAGGACCTGTAGATGCTTCCCTTGGCACAGGCTGCAGGGCTTGACGACCCTCTGGCTTGGATGCTTGCTTCTCCTTAGCCCCCTTAGATGATGTCTGCTCGTCAAAGTCCTGGCACCAGGATTCATACTGTAGCCAGTGGGCGAGATCGAGCAAGGTGGGGACAGTCCCTGGCTCCTTGAATGTGCATCGACGGAAGTCTGCTCGCTGCTCTGGGGGAACTTTACTTAGCAGTCTCACTACATGGGACCCACAGCTAAGTTCTACGTCACCTTCAGTAAAGGCTGCTGTGTCGCCACAGCGAACATCAGGCGAGTCCAGGACACTGGCTGTTTTCTTGAGGGCTACGTGATGTGGCTGACCGTATTTGTCATTGAGGGCTGACATAGTGTCAGTATAGGGCGTGGGGGAATTGAGGTAGGAATCTGCAATCAACCTTGCCTCGTCGAACTTCAGGTGGTCTACGAGAATTTGGTACTTGAATAGTTCAGTTCCTTCAAAAGGTAAGAGGTTCTCGAGAGCTATCTTCAAGCGTGCAAACTCACATGGGTCGCGTTGGCTGAAGTTGGGGATAGTAGGTCGTGGCCGTCTGTAGATCTGTTCAGTTGTTAGTACTGGTGACTACGCAGGCTGGTAGTGGCTGGAAGGCTGCATAGGTGTATAGGCTGCTGCGTATGACGTAGCTCTGGGAGGTAGAGGCTGTGAGTATGTAGGTTGGTGGTGGTACAGCGGCCGTGGAGGCGTGTAGAATGCTGCACAGGATGTAGCCCTAAGGGGTGGTCATACTTAAAGATATCAAACACATATATTGTTAATTAGCAGATGTGTCAGACTTCTATGTTACAACAATATTACATAATAATAGTAATCATGTTAATAATAAAAATTGTGCTTGTAATGTTTTCTGTGTGATGATGAAGTCAGAGGAGCTGGTTGAAAGAATGCAGGATGGAAAACCAGTGTGCGACTGGTGAGGCTGTGGATCCAGAAACATCACAGCGAGGTAAGATGGTGGTTTACTTCCCTTTTAACTGTCACTGATTTGTGTTTGTGTGCTCCGACTTCAAAACACTGAGAGAAACATTCACAGTGAAAATGAATTCTTTCCTTTCTCTTGCTGTAATCATGACTCGATCAGCTCCGTCTGACGCAGACTGGAAACAATGGTTCAGGCTTTAAAGGGAAACTAACGTGTTTTTCAACCTGGGCCCTATTTTCAGATCTACTTTTGTCTAAATCAGTGATAGGATGTTCAATATGTGACATTTCTCCAGTACGAAGCTAGGGCTGACCTGCCTGCAGCCCGTGAGCGCGCGCTATATTAAATAATAGGGCACTCAGACAGCGTCAAAAATGTCAAAATACGTCCACTCAAAGTGCATTTTGGTCAAAATTGGGTAAAAATTCGGACATGTTTGTTGTGGCAAGTCAAAACACTCAGAGAGTGAAAGTCTGGCTCTGAAATCTCACGTCTCGCGAGATTTGAGTTGTTGCAGGAAGTTACCGCTGGAGTGACCTTACAAACGCGAGGAGTTACTCTGTTTGGAGTAGTCATGGCTGAATTTTTACCCGATTTTGACCAACTGGATCTGGTGATTTGAATTTGATGAGCACCCGTATTTATTTGAACACGGAATACACGGACGTACATGAACGCAGAGCTCATTGAAACTGAAGAGCGGACGAGGAGAGAGAGGGAGCAGCAACAGGCAGAGGAACATGTCTGAATCCAGCTAAAGGTAAACACAGACGTTCATTTCTCCTTTCCGTTATGTTGTCAGATAATTATACTAACAATCCGAGCCTATCTGTGTGAAAAAAATGCACTTTTAGTGGACGTATTTTGACGTTGTTTGACGCTGTCTGAGTGCCCTATTATTTAATATAGCGCGCACTCATGGGCTGCAGGTGTAAGGAAAATGCTCGACTCAGCAAACACTAAAATAACGAGACTCAGAGAACCACGGAGAAAGGTTACAACCAACGGGATCACTTTATTGCAGGTTGTAGGTACAACAGCACACTAGCCGAAACAGCAACACAGTGAAAATAGCGAAACAGCAGAACAGCAGTCACCCTTCAAGTGCTTTTATACTGGGCGTCTGCTCGTTCATGTGTGTGAGTGTATGTGTGTATGTGTGTGTGAACACACTTGGGTCGTATTTTCTGGGAATCCAAAGTTCTCCTGGTTTCCTACTTATTCCTAGAGCTGGACTTCGTGCATCAAGGCTTGACTTACGCACAAATACTCAAATTATCAAAACACCTCTTATGGGTCCTTTTTACTGCCAAATCTGATATTTGACCAGCTGCTTCCTAAACCTAGTGTAACTGGCCTTATTTTTCACCTTTGGTATAAAATGATACATTATCTGTCTCTACATAGGCAGGTCAGACCTAGCTTCGTACTGGAGAAATGTCACATATTGAACATCCTATCACTCATTTAGACAAAAGGAGATCGGAAAATAGGGCCCAGGTTGAAAAAAACATTAGTTCCCCTTTAAGTGTAAACTGTGACACACCTGACATGCCCCAACCTGCCAGATTAAATCTCTACCTTACAGCTTGTCTACACAGGAGAAGTTTACACCCCTCTGATGAGACAGATATGCTTCCATTTTAATCAGTATATTTGTCATGACTCGCTCTTCAGATTAATTTCTGTAGCCTCAACAGTCTGAGAGAAAAGAAACACTTTAAGATTATTTTGGGCCTTTTTGTCTTTCATTGACAGGAAATGTGTGCACACACAGAAAGAGGGAAGATATTAAGTGGGGCGCAGTTTTCCTTGGCCACTGTCACACCTGAAATAAACTTTTTGTGACCATCTGAGTCAAGTCAAACTTTATTTGTAGAGAACATTTAAAAACAACCACAAAAGGAAAGCAAAAGGAAACATCTGATGACTTAATTCTTATTCACTGAGTGTGATCCCTCAAATTGTTTAGGAGTGATGTACAAATGAATTTGGCAGCAGATATGCAGAGTCAGCAACTGAACTTTGTTTCTACTGAGGTGATGTCACCTTTTGGTCATAAACTCTGAACCATTTTACATATTAACAATTTTTAGGTTCTTTAAATTAGATTCAACTGTAAAACTAATGTGTGACTATATAACTGTAGTGCAACCTCTTTTATTTTAGTAATGCATAATCACAACCAGATAATAATTTATGTTATGTTGAACACATCACTGGTGCAAGTAGTAGTCTGTCTGCTGCAGCTACATGTTTTGCTTGTACTGTACAGTAAGAGGTAAATCTACTCTACATCTGTCCAGATGCACTGAGACAATATTTGAACGAGAAGCCCCGAGAAGCTGCTGCAGAGGGGCCTTCTCTGACACCTCCTCCACTCTCTGAAGAATGTAAGTTTAGCCAATTATTGGTGGTCTCTGACACACTGCTATGTTGTCATTTTTATCATTATTAATATTATTATAATGTCATTATCATTACTGTTGAATGTTCCAGTTTAACCTTGTTACTAATTACAGTTAATGTAGGTCAAATAAAATAAAGTCTATTTGTACAGTGCTTCACTTTATATGAAGTAGAATGACACAACAGACTTAAAGCAGTGGTGTAACAGTATGGATGTACTGTCTGTTTGAATACAGCTACAAGTCAGGCAACAAGCAGCAGCACGGCTGGATTCAGCACACCACCTCACTACCTCACGACTTCCAGTGAGACACAGCCTGAATCAGGTGAGTTCTGTAACTGTATGTTACTGCTGCAGTCATGTTTCTAATGTAAATATGGCCACATCCAGAAACATTTTTGTTGTTTCTATCAAATATAGCAATCAATAAAATCACAATATTCACATCACTAACACATGCAACTCATCCTGGCCTGTACATCTGGAGTGTTTTGTCCATTTGTCCGCACATGGAGGCTATGAAAGTCTATTTTTACAATGTCAATAAGTTGGCCAAGCCTTTAAACATTTCTAAACCTCCATAGCGACGGAAAACAATGGGAACTGTAGCTTGCACACAGATCCCAATTTTCATTTGAATGCAATATTGCCACATATTTGACTTTTTTAAAAGGAGTCCATTCAAGAATACCAACAGTATCTATTATTAAAATCTGTCTTATATACTTCTATTATTATGGTAAAAGTAGCACAATAAAATATATTTGATGACAAATACAATTGACAGAGGAAATATGGCCTAACTCAAAATATAATCAAAGTATACTGCAACTATCAATATTTATTCAAGTTGTCTACAGGACATATTAACGCTAGAATAGTTAATCCCCCTTCCAAAAAAAAATATGTTAAACTAGAGGGAGGCCCGCCCAGGGCACCAAAGTGGCTAGAGCCGGCTCTGTTTCTTCATGCCTTTCTGCATGCATGAAGAAACGTAAATGTGAAAAGAATTCAGGAAGGAATGTAAATGTATCAATTGTATTAAATGTCTGAGGGAATGTAAATGTAAAAAGAAAAGACGCATTTTATCAGTTAATTAATGCCTACATTTATTTTTTATGCGTTTTTGTTGCAATTTAATGGCATATGAATTTATTTATTGACTCATTTATTTATTTATGTACTTATTTCTAATTTTGGCAGTTCTGGTCCTCCATAGTTCTCTACCTCTTAAATATGTACAGTATATGTGTGTGTGTGTGTGTGTGTGTGTATGTGTGTATATCTGTGTATATATATATATATATATATATATATATATATATATATATACAGTACAGGCCAAAAGTTTGGACACACCTTCTCATTCAATGCGTTTTCTTTATTTTCATGACTATTTACATTGTAGATTCTCACTGAAGGCATCAAAACTATGAATGAACACATGTGGAGTTATGTACTTAACAAAAAAAGGTGAAATAACTGAAAACATGTTTTATATTCTAGTTTCTTCAAAATAGCCACCCTTTGCTCTGATTACTGCTTTGCACACTCTTGGCATTCTCTCCATGAGCTTCAAGAGGTAGTCACCTGAAATGGTTTCCACTTCACAGGTGTGCCTTATCAGGGTTAATTAGTGGAATTTCTTGCTTTATCAATGGGGTTGGGACCATCAGTTGTGTTGTGCAGAAGTCAGGTTAATACACAGCCGACAGCCCTATTGGACAACTGTTAAAATTCATATTATGGCAAGAACCAATCAGCTAACTAAAGAAAAACGAGTGGCCATCATTACTTTAAGAAATGAAGGTCAGTCAGTCTGGAAAATTGCAAAAACTTTAAATGTGTCCCCAAGTGGAGTCGCAAAAACCATCAAGCGCTACAACGAAACTGGCACACATGAGGACCGACCCAGGAAAGGAAGACCAAGAGTCACCTCTGCTTCTGAGGATAAGTTCATCCGAGTCACCAGCCTCAGAAATGGCAAGTTAACAGCAGCTCAGATCAGAGACCAGATGAATGCCACACAGAGTTCTAGCAGCAGACCCATCTCTAGAACAACTGTTAAGAGGAGACTGCGCCAATCAGGCCTTCATGGTCAAATAGCTGCTAGGAAACCACTGCTAAGGAGAGGCAACAAGCAGAAGAGATTTGTTTGGGCCAAGAAACACAAGGAATGGACATTAGACCAGTGGAAATCTGTGCTTTGGTCTGATGAGTCCAAATTTGAGATCTTTGGTTCCAAGCGCCGTGTCTTTGTGAGATGCAGAAAAGGTGAACGGATGGATTCCACATGCCTGGTTCCCACTGTGAAGCATGGAGGAGGAGGTGTGATGGTGTGGGGGTGTTTTGCTGGTGACACTGTTGGGGATTTATTCAAAATTGAAGGCACACTGAAGCAGCATGGCTACCACAGCATCCTGCAGCGACATGCCATCCCATCCGGTTTGCGTTTAGTTGGACGATCATTTATTTTTCAACAGGACAATGACCCCAAACACACCTCCAGGCTGTGTAAGGGCTATTTGACCAAGAAGGAGAGTGATGGAGTGCTGCGGCAGATGACCTGGCCTCCACAGTCACCGGACCTGAACCCAATCGAGATGGTTTGGGGTGAGCTGGACCGCAGAGTGAAGGCAAAGGGGCCAACAAGTGCTAAACACCTCTGGGAACTCCTTCAAGACTGTTGGAAACCATTTCAGGTGACTACCTCTTGAAGCTCATGGAGAGAATGCCAAGAGTGTGCAAAGCAGTAATCAGAGCAAAGGGTGGCTATTTTGAAGAAACTAGAATATAAAACATGTTTTCAGTTATTTCACCTTTTTTTGTTAAGTACATAACTCCACATGTATTCATTCATAGTTTTGATGCCTTCAGTGAGAATCTACAATGTAAATAGTCATGAAAATAAAGAAAACGCATCGAATGAGAAGGTGTGTCCAAACTTTTGGCCTGTACTGTACATACCATCCCTTTCATCACTCCACACCGACTGCTACCTTCAAGAGTTACCTACTTACCAAAGGGATTGAAACATCTAGTCCTATTAGCTTTACTAATGTGATGTCTGCCAGAGAGATGGACAAGGTCTCCCCTGAGCCTTCAAGCCCTGTATCCTCAATGGAGAACCATCTCCAACATGACTACGCTCAGCAAGTGTCCCCAGACCTGCCTGGTACTTTTCACCTGTGAGTTCAGCCCCTATCCAGAGTTTTGGATCCATCTCCCGAACCATCTCCTTCCCCATGATTAGGCCCATGCCGTCGTCCACTGCCCAGGTGGCAATGCACCCGACCCTAACATCCAGTGTTGTGAGTGGTGGGTCCACAAGGCACCACATGTTGTCCATTCAGGGTGAACCTGACTGGGATCCATGAGTGTGGGCCCAGCCACCGGGCAACCACCGCTGCTCCGAGGCATGTCTCCCACAGAGGGCCCCAAGCCCCCATTCTGGGCCTGTGGTGACACTACCAGGAGCCGTTGCCCCCTTACAACACAACTTCCATGGTCATATGGGAATATGCAAACACCTCCACTGTGTGATGTGCAAATAAATCTGGCAGCAAAGATGCAGAGTCAGTGTTTCTACTTTGGTCCCATTATAATTTTCATTTTTATTAACAAACTTTTTTACGTTCTCGGTTCTGTAGGTCAAGAAAAGTCCAACAAATATTGTCTGGTCAATGTGTGTCTGTCTCATGTCTCATTTCTTTTTTTTTTTTTTTACTAAGCTTTATTTGTTCTTGATCTTTCAGGTCTTTGCTAAATCAAACTCTCTGAACCCCTCATGCATATTTTAGGTGTTGATGAGTTATGGTTCCTGGTTCATGATTATTTTGTCTGTTCTCAATCAGCTCAAACTCAGAGGGGAGCAGAAAGCTCGACTGCTCAGCAAGGAGGTGTCATCATCAATCCTAAGTTAAGCGGTGTGAATGTAGGAGGGAATGTGACCATCATTGTTAGCAATACATACGGTAAAAGTTTCCCCTGAATTTATAAATCAGATAAATGCCATATTTATTTGTTGGTCTGTTTGTTTATCTATGTGCATGATTAAAATAAAACCAAGAAATGCCTTTACGTTTTGTATTTCTCAAGAGATGTTGCACGTTTGTGTTTCAGGCACGTCTCCTGGCAGGACAGATGAGGCGGGTGCTGTTTCTCCCAAAAACAAAGGTTTGTGTCAACAGATTTTTCCACAAACAAAAGGACAAAAAGTTCACATAACTTCTGGTATTAAAACATGATGAGAGAGTTTTAATGAAGGTGTTGTGGAGATTTGGAAGCTAAAAATGTGACATTACCATCCAGCAGTCAGTTACCATCATTTTTTTTCTACGCCCGGTCATCTGTCCGTCTTTTAGTTAACATGACATTTTCCTTTCTCGTTAGCTACTGGAATGTTTGCTATCAGCCTACGAGCTCACCATATGTTTCAACTAAAGATTAATAGCTTCAAAAATCTCATCATGTAACCACTTATATGAGTGAAGCTGGACATCTTTAGATCAAACTTTCAAACGTTATCTAAAGCAGCCTTGTTTGAAATGTGGACTGTGGTTAGCTAGCTAGCTATAGCACATAGCATACTCCCTGGAGATTTTGAGGGCTGCAACAATTTCTGTCCTTATTTTTCCTTTTTGAAACTAACAATCATGAAAATAGTGACTCTGTAAAATCCCAAGTTTTTGCAAAATCTTATGCTGTGACTAAAAACTGTCTGACTCATGACACACTGACTGTAGATGTAAGAGGGTGTCAGACTTTATTCTTTTTAAAGTATTTTCAAAGTATTCTAGTGTATGATAGACATTAATCCCTTATGATGCAGCATAGATTCTTTTCAATACTTGAAAATGCATCACACTTGGCACCAACAATGTTTTAAGATTGTTGATTAAGTGCATCAGTAATCATTATGTGTGTTCAGGAGTGTGGTCATAGAGCATTATAAGCGCATTAATTCACTATGAATGCCCCTCTGATTCATTATAGATGTGGTCTTCATAGAAAGTGTTACCAATTTATTAATTTATTTATCCATCATTTTTGAGTCCTGTTGGGTTCATTCACAAATATTGCCTATACTTATTCAGACCTCATATCTGTCCAAGTAAACTGGATCTTAGAAAAAACAAAAGGCACATTTAAGTCTGGCCCCCGGCTGGCTCAGACTCAGTTCTTGTGTTATTTCTGTTTGAGTTTGTCTAAAACCCTAGCACATATACATACCATATTTACTAACTTGGGAGACTACAAGAAAATAATGTAACTATGACTTTATTAATGTTTCAGGAAACATCCAAAGGTGCAAAGATGATCTAAAATCTTTCCTTGAAAATACAACAAAGAATCTGTCTCAGGGAAAAGAGGAAGATGGATCAACTCCTTTAAACAGAATCTATACAGAGCTTTACATCACAAAGGGAGGCAGTGGGGAGGTTAACAATGAACATGAAGTGGTTGAATTAGAATGTAAAAGGAGTTCGAGTGAGGAGAAGAAAATCCTGCTCAATGACATTTTTCAACCTTTATCAAACGAAGAAGATCCTCCACAGAGAATTCTGACGAAGGGAATCGCTGGCATTGGAAAAACTGTGGCTGTGCAGAAATTCACTCATGACTGGGCAACAGGAAAAGCCAACCAAACTATTGACTTCATATTTCCAATCTCATTCAGAGAATTGAATCTAATAACACATAAGCGTTGGAGTCTTATGACGTTGATAGGTAATTATTTTGAAGAAGTGAAGGATTTGTCAACGTCAGACTACAACAGTTCAAGAGTTTTGTTCATATTCGACGGCCTGGACGAAAGCAAGTTACCTCTGGACTTCAAGGAGAATGAGACATGGCGCGATGTTACAGAGACCACAACACTAGACGTCCTGCTAACCAACTTAATCACAGGGAAACTGCTGCACAAGGCCTCAGTCTGGATCACAAGTAGACCAGCTGCAGCCACTAAGATTCCTACCGAGTTCATCAACAGGGTGACGGAGGTACGAGGCTTTGATGATGAGCAGAAGGAGGAGTACTTTCAGAAGACAGTTAGTGACAAGACTATGGCTCAGAAGATCCTCGATCATCTTCAGTCAAAGCCGCTGAGAAGTCTGTACATCATGTGCCACATCCCAGTCTTCTGTTGGATTTCAGCCACAACTCTCCAGAAACTCCTCACAGAAACAAAACAAAGTGAGCTGCCCAAGACTGTGACTGAAATGTACACACACTTCCTGATCACCCAGACAAAGCTGAAGGTTTATCAGAAAGGTGAAACAAACAGAGATGTGATCATGAAATTAGGAAAGCTGGCATTTGAACAGCTACAGAAGGACAACATCAACTTCTGTGAAAAGGACTTGAAGAGTTGTGACATTGATCAGGAACAAGCTGCAGTTTATTCAGGTCTTTGCACACAGATCATAAGAAAAGAATATGGTCTTCACAAACAAGAGATTTACTCCTTCATACATTTAACTGTTCATGAGTTTCTGGCAGCGCTGTATGTATTAGAGACCTTCTTGAACAGCAGAAAAAATCTGCTTCCTGGGAAGCCAAGTTTGACAGAGATGTTCAAGAGAGAACTTCCCATCATCCTCCTCCACAAGAGGGCAGTGGATTTAGCTTTGGCCAACGATCATGGAAAATGGGACTTGTTCCTGCGCTTCCTGCTCGGTCTGTCACAGGATAAAAATCAGGAGCTTCTTCAGAAAGCATTTGGATTCAAAGAGAGACGTCCACAGAGCAACCAGGAGACGATCACCTACATTCACGAGAAGATCAAGGAACTTTCCAACGTCAACAAGAGCATCAATCTGTTCCACTGTTTAAATGAGTTGGGTGACCGGTCTCTGGTAGAGCAAGTCCAAAAGTACCAGAGCTCAGGAGATGTTGGTAACTTGTTACCTGAACATTGGTCAGCTCTGGCCTTTCACCTGCTCGCTTCTGGTGAAGACCTGGATGTCTTTGACCTGAAGAAATACTACGGATCAGATGAAGCTCTGGGGAGGCTGCTGCCAGTGCTCAAAGCATCAAAGACAGCTTTGTAAGTATCTGACCTCAAGAAACCCAACATCTCTGAAGCTTTAAGAGTAGAAGGACAGAGGGGAGTGTCTGTAAAATGTTAACAGTCATTTTGTTTTTCACTTCAGGTTAAGTGGCTGTAACCTCACTGACAGATGTTGCAAGAGCATTTCATCAGCTCTCAGCCTGAAGTCTTCTAGTCTGGAGGAGTTAGACCTGAGCAGAAACAAACTGCAGGACTCTGGAGTGATGCTGCTCTCTGACGGTCTAAAGAGTCCCAACTGCAAACTCCAGAGACTCAGGTGAGAACATCCAGATGCACAGTTAGTGTGTGAGGTGACAAGTAATACTGACTGATGGACACTTACACTGACAGTGATTCTGTTTTCCTTCATATCACAGCAAACATAGACGACAGTTTACCTTTAAATGTCTCATATCACATGGTGATCACGCACATTTACGATCTTCAAAGATTTAAACTAATCTTTTGCCAAAACAAGATCAGCACAGTTTCAAGGTGAATAATGGTCAGAAAATATCATGATGTCAGAGTGAAGCTGACCTTTGACCTTTTGAATATTAAATGTAGGGCTGCAGCTATCGATTCTTTTAGTAATCAAGTATTCTATCGATTATTCAGTGATTACTGGAGTAATTGGATCAGAAATACTGCCTGTTTTCATGAAATGAAAAGTCCTCTGTTTAGATTATTATGAAATATATAACACATTCTAATGTAGTTCACATATCTATTAGAATTTCAAACATTCACACATTGTACATTATACAGTACGATAAAAAGCTAGAACTTAAAAGTTTAGAGTTTTTGTAATTATTATAACTCCTCATATGAAGACATACACTGCCTGGCCAAAAAAAAAGTCGCCACCTGGATTTAACTAAGCAAATAGGTACGAGCCTCCTATTGGATAATTACTGCATGGGCGATTATCTTTCAGCTGGCAACAAGTTATTTAACCCCAACTGGTGCAATGAGTTGCTTCTCATTTCCTAAACAACCATGTCGAAAGACACATCCCGTGGTCGTGGAAAAGATGTTAGTCTGTTTGAGAAGGGTCAAATCATTGGCATGCATCAAGCAGAGAAAACATCTAAAGAGATTGCAGAAACTACTAAAATTGGGTTAAGAACTGTCCAACGCATTATTAAAAACTGGAAGGATAGTGGGGACCCATCGTCTTCGAGGAAGAAATGTGGCCGGAAAAAAATCCTCAATGATGGTGATCGGCGATCACTTAAACGTTTGGTGAGATCAAATCGAAGAAAAACAACAGTAGAACTCAGGGCTATGTTTAATAGTGAAAGTAAGAGCATTTCCACACGCACAATGCGAAGGGAACTCAAGGGATTGGGACTGAACAGCTGTGTAGCCTTAAGAAAACCACTAATCAGTGAGGCTAACCGGAAAAAAAGGCTTCAATTTGCTAGGGAGCATAAAGATTGGACTCTGGAGCAATGGAAGAAGGTCATGTGGTCTGATGAGTCCAGATTTACCCTGTTCCAGAGTGATGGGCGCATCAGGGTAAGAAGAGAGGCAGATGAAGTGATGCACCCATCATGCCTAGTGCCTACTGTACAAGCCTGTGGGGGCAGTGTTATGATCTGGGGTTGCTGCAGTTGGTCAGGTCTAGGTTCAGCAACAGTATGTGCTCAAAGAATGAGGTCAGCTGACTACCTGAATATACTGAATGACCAGGTTATTCCATCAATGGATTTTTTCTTCCCTGATGGCATGGGCATATTCCAAGATGACAATGCCAGGATTCATCGGGCTCAAATTGTGAAAGACTGGTTCAGGGAGCATGAGACATCATTTTCACACATGGATTGGCCACCACAGAGTCCAGACCTTAACCCCATTGAGAATCTTTGGGATGTGCTGGAGAAGGCTTTGCGCAGCAGTCAGACTCTACCATCATCAATGCAAGATCTTGGTGAAAAATTAATGCAACACTGGATGGAAATAAATCTTGTGACATTGCAGAAGCTTATCGAAACAATGCCACAGCGAATGCGTGCCGTAATCAAAGCTAAAGGCGGTCCAACGAAATATTAGAGTGTATGACCTTTTTTTTTGGCGGTGACTTTTTTTTTGGCCAGGCAGTGTATTTAATATTATTACAACTGTGTGTTAGTGTGTTGTCATTAATGATGTGTTTATACAGCAGCCTCCTCTTGGTCTCCACAGGAGGAGTTATAGTTGATGACAAATACATTAAGAAACACTAAATCTGCTCACAGCTACATTATAATGTGTTATAGATCATTTATTACATTTTATTTCAATTAAAGAGGCAACAGATAGGATTCGGGTTTTTTTTAGCTTGGCGCCACCTAGCGTCAGCAGTGTTGCATCGCACTGTTGGAATGACCAAACTGAGCGTGGGGATCAGAGATAATGAATAAAATGTAGGCTGTAAAGCCACCAGTATACCTCTATGTACATGTAGAATGAGAAGGTGTGTGGACACTCTACTAAATAAATGAGTAAAGAGACCGAGCAACAATTATCAGATTTATCTGAAGAAAAAAACAAATAGTAATGCAAATAATTATAGCAGAATGCACAGTACCAGTACAAACAGCTCACAATAAATGATACCAATATGTACAGTATCAGTAAAAACAACAGTAGACATGTAAGAGATAATGTATAGTGAGCCGGTGACTGTTTAAAAATAACTCCCGACAGGGGAATGGAACCCCGACGCGCAGCAGAGTTACCGGCTCACTATACATTATCCCGCTTAGAACATGGCTTACTACTAAAACATTCAAATGTTACAACTGGCATCAATATTATTAAACTGCTGGCAGAGTGTATTGACAGAGGAGAGGCGTTCACCAGACAAACGGGAGCGGATGAGAGGATTTTACTCCACTTCTCCCGGTCGGAGAGGCTGGGTGCCCAGTAGCTGCGAAGGCTGCCCTCACATGATCCCCCTGCTCTCCAGGCCAGCTTGGGAGAGCTGTGTGGACTAACGTTAACTGATTTGATGCTCCTCAGTCTAAGGCCGTTGCAAAAAAGTCCAGTGTTCACTTAGCTGGGCGTAACTTAGCTGGGCGATGTCCGTGGATAGCTGCCTCCGTGAGAAGAGAACAGAAGGAAGGGAGGGGGGTATCACTGTCCGAGGGCTGCCGTAGAATGGCAACCAGGATGTCAGCCGACCAACACTCGCTACCCGCTCCCTGGTTGCGGCGATTTGCGATGCTGGCCAGCTAGGAATGAACTAGCAGCCGGTACAGTACAGTCCTCTCTGGTCTAGCTAACATTTAGCCGTGTTACTTACTGATCCATTAGAAAGAAAGCTAGCTGGACATGGGTTTTGAAGCCTCTTTCCTTTTTGCTCTTCTTTGCCTCCTCACACAGAGGAGCTCCTTTTCTTTTCCTAGGCCGTTTTTCACTTGTTTCCAAACTTTGTCCGTCTGCCATTGTGCTCGTGACTCAACTTTCTCATGTCCAACTCCTCGTAAGGACCAGCTCCAGTCCCTGATTGGCTGAACGACCAGTTTCGCAATACGTGACACATTTCCTGCTGTAAAGCAGATTTTTTCTGCGAAATTTTGGCACCGGTGGCAGAAGCTTATTGCAAAGATTGCAAAGCCACTAAGTAACCTATGTTAATGCTGATAGTCTGATTTTACTGTGGACACTACCCTGTGCAACACACATTATTTTCATCATGATATATTTAGGAAAAGATGCTGTCTGTTGCCTCTTTAACTTTACATTTTTACCCTTTCACAAAAAGTTCCAACACAAAACAAACTGATCTGAAATCTGTGTTTAAATGTCTCCTTCCAGTCTGAAGTCCTGCTGGTTATCAGCAGGATGCTGTCGGCCTTTGACCTCTGCCCTCAGCAGCTCCTCTGATCTCAAAGAGCTCGACCTGAGCTGGAACTACCTGATGGACCAGGGGGCGGAGCTGCTTTCTGATTGGCTGAGGAAACCCCAGTGTAGACTGGAGACACTGAGGTGAGACTTCTCAGACAGTTTCCTGTCATTCTTCCTTCTCTGGACACCAGCTGTGTAAATAATATGTCTAATTATTAATCTGAGATCATTTCAGTGTCAGTCAGACTCAGACTGCAGCTGCAGCTCAGCTGCTGGGTCAGAGGTCAGGGTCTGGAGCTGCCACTGCATGTTACCACCTATAAGTTCAAACTGTTTTTCCCCAACAGACTGGCTGACTGTCAGTTTACAGAGAGAGGCTGTGCTGCACTGGGTTCCAGTCTGAAGTCAAACCCCGCCCACCTGAGAGTCCTGGATCTGGAAGACAATGACCTCACAGACGGTGGTGTCACAAAGCTTTGTGAGTTCTTGGCAGAGCCACGTTGTGGACTGGAGACACTGAGGTGAGTATTGTGGTCATTATTTAAATAAAAGTGAAAAACCAAATGCTGTCACACATTCAGGTGTGCAGAGACAGTTTTCAGGTATTTGAGGCCATTTTCACACTAAAAGTCCTCTGTTTAGATTATTATGAAATAAATCAATGACTCATCACACACTGTAATGTAGTTGGACTGACATATAACAGATTTCTAAGTGTTCATTCATGTAGAGTTTCTGTCATCATTAGAACTTCTCCTGTGAAGATGTGGCCGGCCCAATAAAAATCAGTAGCTTGGATTCAACTCAAATATTAAACATGAAAGATGTTAAAAAATAAAGGCACTGACAGCGCCACCTGCTGTTAAAGGAGCCCAAGGACTCCATGTGAGGCTACACAGGTTCTTATGAAATCAGCAGTGAGCAGAGTTAAAAAACACAAGTAAGATTAAAAGATTTATTACATAAGATCAGTAATAAAAGACAGCTGTCAGAATAATTAAAACCTATTAAATATCTCTTTAAACCAGTTGACTTCAGGGGCAGTAGGAAAAAACTGTTGCATGCAGTAACTGGGGCACAGCCATCTTGGGATTCAATGATTTCAAAATCAATCCAAAAATGGATGCAAGACTTTAAATGTCTCCACTTTCTAGGAAATCAAATCGACACATATGTTGAAATAAATACAGCCCAGACCACTGCCATAATCAGATGGGAAGCCTTTAAGGCATTTATTGGAGGCCAAATTATGAGCTATACAAGTCAGAAAGCAAGAGAATCAGGGGGAGATTTACTCGTACTCGTACTTGTACTCGTCGTCCTCCGCTTATCCGGGTCCGGGTCGCGGGGGCAGCAGCCTCAGCAAAGAAGCCCAGACAGTCCTCTCCCCAGCCACTTCCGTCAGCTCTTCCGCGGGAACCCCGAGGTGTTCCCAGGCCAGCCAGGTGATGTAATCCCTCCAGCGTGTTCTGGGGCGGCCCTGAGGTCTCCTCCCGGTTGGACATGCCCGAAACACCTCCCAAGGGAGGCGTCCGGAAGGCATCCTTACCAGATGCCCGAACCACCTCAACTGGCTCCTCTCGATGTGGAGGAGCAGCGGCTCTACTCCGAGTCCCTCCCGGATGTCTGAGCTCCTCACCCTATCCCTAAGGCTGAGCCCAGCCACCCTGCAGAGGAAACTCATTTCGGCCGCTTGCACTTGCGATCTCATTCTTTCGGTCACTACCCATAGCTCGTGACCATAGGTGAGGATTGGAACGTAGATCGACCGGTAAATTGAGAGCTTCGCTTTCTGGCTAAGCTCCCTCTTCACCACAACGGACCGGTTAAGCGCCTGCATCACTGCTGAAGCCGCCCCAGTCCACCTGTCAATCTCCCGCTCCATCTTACCCTCACTCGTGAACAAGATCCCGAGATACTTAAACTCCTCCACCTGAGGAATGACCTCCTCCCTGACCTGGAGTGGGCAATCCACCCTGTTCCAGCTGAGGACCATGGCCTCAGACTTGGAGGTGCTGATTCTCATCCCAGCCGCTTCACACTCAGCTGCGAACCGTCCCAGCGAGAGCTGGAGGTCACTGTTCGACGGAGCTAGGAGGACCACGTCATCCGCAAAAAGCAGGGACGAGATCCTCCCGGGGGAGATTTAGAGAACTGGAATCCAAGATTCAAATTGTAGAGAATAAGAGCTCCCAGGAAGGACAGAGTAACCATGACACCTCAAAACAATTATTATAACTTAGGACACAATATAATGAGCTATCATCCCATAGGGCTGCTGCAAATATAATGAGGCTCAAAGAAGCCTATTATGAGCGAGGGGAAAAGCCAGGTAGACTCTTGGCATGGCGCATCAAACAACAACAGACAGAGACAGCAATGACTGATATTGAGGACAGGAATGGGAATAATATAATGAATCCATCAGAAATTAATACAGCCTTTAAAAACTTGTAGGAAAATCTCTGTAGATGTGAATATTCTACTAACTGTAACACTCAGTGTGAATTCCTCGAGAAAATGAACATTCCTAAAAGTTCAGAGGAAAGTAAGGCAGCTTTGGATAAAGCTTTAAGCAAAGAGGAGATATCAGAAGCCATAGGTGCATTAAAGGCAGGGAAAACAGCGGGGCCGCATGGTCTTCAATAGACACCTATAAATATTTCAAAGATAGATTAATAAGCCCTCTGTACCAAATGTACTCAGAATCCTACAATAATGGATATGGACCCACTTCAGTGAGAGAAGCCTCAATGATTCTGCTCCCAAAACCTGGGAAACCCAACAATAGATGTGAAAATATGCGCCCTATAAGTCTAATAAACACAGATACACACATTCTCAGTAAAACTCTGGCAAAGAGGCTTGAAAATGTGCTTCCCAGTATCGTGAAGGAAGATCAAAATGGGTTCATAAAAGGAAGACAAGGATTTCACAGTGTAAGACGGGTTCTCAATATTCTAGCCCAAAGGGAGAAGATGATCCAGCTCTGCTCTCGCTGGATGCAGAGAAGCCTTTGATAGGGTTGAATGGCTCCATCTTTTTGACTTTGTTGCTCGCTTTGGATTTGGGGAAAATGTTTGTAGTTGGATTCAGTTATTACACTTGAAGCCTTTGGCTAAGGTGCAAACAAATGAGATGATGTGTGAGTCCTTCAGTATAACGAGAGGCTGCCCTCAAGGTTCACCTCTGTCTCCACTTCTGTTTATTTTACCTATAGAGCCTTTCGCCATAGCAGTTAGAACAAATAGGCAAATACAGGGAATTCAAATTGGCAATCACGTCCACAAAATAGCCCTCTTTGCTGATGACGTAATTTTGGTTTTTTAAAAATGAAACACCTCTATACCTGCCTTGATGGATTTAATTGGCTCATTTGGTAAAATTTCGGGATACAATATTAATGCAAAAAAATCATCACTTTTGCTGCTGAATGAAAATGAAAGACGAGACCCTAACCATAACAGATGTGCCTTTAAACTATCAGGTGATTTTACTTATCTGGGCATTAGGGCTGTCAAAACTGCTCAAAAATGACGCTCAAATATTCCTTCTAAAATAACTCATAGGTTCGAACCATTGGAATATTTTTTTTTCCGCATTATGTCCACAAGAGGGCAAACTAATACAAGGAAACATATTTGTGAAACACAAATACCTGTAGGTATTTTTATTTCAACATAAACGTCTTAAAAAACATTTACATACCTACACATTAAAACACATAAAACAATCATCTATAACATTACGTTATAAACGACCGCGGACCTCTTGCGTGCCCCCCCTCTCTGACCCGTGACCACACTGCCCGCGGAAGCGCTGCATATAGCCTCGAAGCACAGGACCGTGACAGGTGTTACACTGAAATCTGTGACCGTCGGAATCTGTGACCGCAGGCGGCGATGTTGCACATTGTCTGCGTGTGTGGCCATCAACAATGGCAATGGAAAGTAGATAGATGTTGTAAATTACTTTTCTTATAACAACGTTTTGTGTGATAATGTATGCACTCTTTAATAAGTGAGTAAACATCGACACAGGTGCTCTGTTATTGCCTCAATATTTGGACAGATGTATTTTCATTTCAAAGTTCAACTGTAAAGAGCTAGATGCACAGCCATCAGAATATGTGACTTCACTGAATCTGCATAATAATGAGTTTACACCTCAAAATAACTGTTTTCAATCCTTCTGTCATCCCCTCACATTAATATGGACACATATATTTGTATTTGGGATCATCACAGAGATAGAAACACAGAGGTCACATATTCTGATGGCTGTACAGCGGTCACAGATTCCGACGGTCACAGATTTCGGTGCAACACCGGCTCGCGCCCTGCAGCGATCGTTTCGGCGTCTGGTCTATTTTCTGCGCAAGCCGCGAGCGAATGTGTCAAGCCGGGTGACGAAGACAACAGCTGGGAGCAGAACCGCTTGTCGACCAGCGTGGAGAAATGCGCGTCTGATGCCAACGCCCACTTGCAAAGAGGACAGCTGCGGTGGTGTTTTTTTTCTCTCTCTACAATCGAATATCAATTTTCACATTCGGAGGTCCATTTTTTTTTCAAATTCGAATTTAGAATATTCGTTGACAGCCCTAGTGGGCATTAAAATTGTCCCTCAGTTAGAAACATATCATCAATAAACTATGAAGCTGTGATGCATTCAAGTGCTCAGTCTGTAGAAAGATGGATGTCTCTGCCTATTTCATTGATAGGGAGGATAAATATACTAAAAATGAACATATTAGCTCAATTTGTATATTTATTTCAAAATATTCCCCTGGCACCACCTGAGGAAATGTTTACAAGACTAACATCACTTATTACAAGGATCCCTAGGATCCGCCTATCACTACTATCCCTCCCATTTGACACCGGGGGGCTCAAGTGTCCAAGTCCAAATCTTTACTGGTATTATTTGGCATCACAATTGAGGACTGTGGTGTTGTATTTTTCTGCTGAAGACGTCCCTCTATGGATGGATATAGAGGCATGCTCTGTTCAGCTACCACTGCACCTTTACATAAACTCAGCAAAGCTTAAACATCTCAAATCCCACACTGCCCACCCTATAGTGCTGAACATGGTAAATGTATGCTACAGGGTAAAGAAACATATAAATATATCTGACTCTGTCACAGTTTAGACCAGTTTGGGGCAATGTCTTATTTAAACCTGCTAAGATGGACGCTGGCTTCCAACTGTGGGCAAAGAAAGGGATAAGTAACATTTCTGACCTATATAGAGGAGAAGTTTTAATGAGCTTTGAAGAAATAATGTTAAAGTTTAATATGTCAAAGAAACGTTTTTCTAAATATCTGCAATTAAGGAGCTTTATTTTCTCTATGCAAAATCAGTCATTGAAAATCCCTTCACTGTCATCCTTGGAGGAAGTCATTACTAAAGACTGTCGCAGCAGTGGTCTCATTGCGTTAATCTACAGCTGGCTTGCGTCTGGTTCTAAAGAGGCCTCAGCGTCTAAACTGCATGCATGTGGGGCCGATCTAAAAGTGAACATTTCAGGTAAGGAGTGGAGCGTAGCCTGTGAGGAGGCCCAAACACAAACAGCTAACACAGCTCTGAAGTGACTTCAATATAATTGGTTAATGCGGGCCTATATAACACCTGTTCAGTTGAACAAATATAACAGCTATACACCAGACACATGTTATAAATGTCATGCAGCTCAGGGAACACTTACACACTGCATCTGGGAGTGTGAACAAAATAAAACAATCCTGGAAGGAGGTGATTAATAAAATCATGATTATTCTGCCCGTGAATATCCCGTTAGACTCCAAAATGGTGTTGTGTCACATATATCCAACAACAATATCTTTGAGAGTTCAAGAATACAAATTCATCCACTTTGCTTTATTACAGGCAAAACGAACTATAGCTGTCAGCTGGAAGAAAACAACGGCACCTAAAATTGGTACTTGGATCAAGAACATGGCACAGTGTATGGCGTTGGAGAAAATAACATATATCCTGAAAAAGAAATGATGTATGAGGGAATATGGAAAGCATTCACTGACTTTATGAAACACAGAGATATAGGCCACCTTCTACAGGAGGAGAACTAAGGACAGGATTCTATAAGGAAATAAAGTAGTGTTAAATCCCAGAGGTGGAAAACTTTGACTATGATTTTTTATCCTTTCTTTGTAAGAGGTACAAGTGATCTACACTTTCATTAATGTCACGTGTTGAACACTGATTTTGGAGAGAGAACAAATGGGGGTGTGTTCTAGTTGGTGGGTGGGGGATGGGCAGTGTGATACCTAAGTTGTGTTGGTTTATGTTTATGTAAGTGTAAACATGTGTTGCACTATTTGTCTGTGAAACATTTGGACTTTGGAAAAGCAATAAAAACATTGAAGAAAAAATCAATCCAAGTAAAAACACTCAAATGATAAAAGTCGTCATAAAAACACTAAGAACAAACAGAAAGATAGAAAAAGACATATTTTCTATTATTGCAGCTGTGTTTCATTCTCTGTTTATACAGCAGCCTCCTGTTGGCCTTCACAGGAGAAGTAAGAGTTAACTAATACATTAATAAACACTGAGTCTGCTGACAAATACATTACAGTGTCTTATAAACCATTTATTACATTTTATTTTTATTGATACACAAAAAGTTCACACAAAACAAACTGATCTGAAATCTGTGTTTAAATGTCTCCTTCCAGTCTGAAGTCCTGCAGGTTATCAGCAGAACGCTGTCGTCCTTTGACCTCTGCCCTCAGCAGCTCCTCTGATCTCAAAGAGCTCGACCTGAGCTGGAACGACCTGATGGACCAGGGGGCGGAGCTGCTTTCTGATTGGCTGAGGAAACCCCAGTGTAGACTGAAGACACTGAGGTGAGACTTCTCAGACAGTTTCCTGTCATTCTTCCTTCTCTGGACACCAGCTGTGTAAATAATATGTCTAATTATTAATCTGAGATCATTTCAGTGTCAGTCAGACTCAGACTGCAGCTGCAGCTCAGCTGCTGGGTCAGAGGTCAGGGTCTGGAGCTGCCACTGCATGTTACCACCTATAAGTTCAAACTGTTTTTCCCCAACAGACTGGCTCTCTGTGAGTTTACAGAGAGAGGCTGTGCTGCACTGGGTTCCAGTCTGAAGTCAAACCCCGCCCACCTGAGAGTCCTGGATCTGACAGGAAATGACCTCAGAGACGGTGATGTCACAAAGCTTTGTGAGTTCTTGGCAGAGCCACGTTGTGGACTGGAGACACTGAGGTGAGTATTGTGGTCATTATTTAAATAAAAGTGAAAAACCAAATGCTGTCACACATTCAGGTGTGCAGAGACAGTTTTCAGGTATTTGAGGCCATTTTCACACTAAAAGTCCTCTGTTTAGATTATTATGAAATAAATCAATGACTCATCACACACTGTAATGTAGTTGGACTGACATATAACAGATTTCTAAGTGTTCATTCATGTAGAGTTTCTGTCATCATTACAACTTGTCCTGTGAAGATGTGGCCGGCCCAATAAAAATCAGTAGCTTGGATTCAACTCAAATATTAAACATGAAAGATGTTAAAAAATAAAGGCACCGACAGCGCCACCTGCTGTTAAAGGAGCCCAAGGACTCCATGTGAGGCTACACAGGTTCTGATGAAATCAGCAGTGAGCAGAGTTAAAAAACACAAGTGAGATTAAAAGATTTATTACATAAGATCAGTAATAAAAGACAGCTGTCAGAATAATTAAAACCTATTAAATATCTCTTTAAACCAGTTGACTTCAGGGGCAGTAGGAAAAAACTGTTGCATGCAGTAACTGGGGCACAGCCATCTTGGGATTCAGTGATTTCAAAATCAATCCAAAAATGGATGCAAGACTTTAAATGTCTCCACTTTCTAGGAAATCAAATCGACACATATGTTGAAATAAATACAGCCCAGACCACTGCCATAATCAGATGGGAAGCCTTTAAGGCATTTATTGGAGGCCAAATTATGAGCTATACAAGTCAGAAAGCAAGAGAATCAGGGGGAGATTTAGAGAACTGGAATCCAAGATTCAAATTGTAGAGAATAAGAGCTCCCAGGAAGGACAGAGTAACCATGACACCTCAAAACAATTATTATAACTTAGGACACAATATAATGAGCTATCATCCCATAGGGCTGCTGCAAATATAATGAGGCTCAAAGAAGCCTATTATGAGCGAGGGGAAAAGCCAGGTAGACTCTTGGCATGGCGCATCAAACAACAACAGACAGAGACAGCAATGACTAATATTGAGGACAGGAATGGGAATAATATAATGAATCCATCAGAAATTAATACAGCCTTTAAAAACTTGTAGGAAAATCTCTGTAGATGTGAATATTCTACTAACTGTAACACTCAGTGTGAATTCCTCGACAAAATGAACATTCCTAAAAGTTCAGAGGAAAGTAAGGCAGCTTTGGATAAAGCTTTAAGCAAAGAGGAGATATCAGAAGCCATAGGTGCATTAAAGGCAGGGAAAACAGCGGGGCCGCATGGTCTTCAATAGACACCTATAAATATTTCAAAGATAGATTAATAATCCTCCTCCTCTCCTCCTCCTCTCCTTCTCTGCTCCTCTGATCCTCTCCTCCTCTCCTCCTCCTCTGCTCCTCTCCTCCTCCTCTGCTCCTCTCCTCCTCCTCTCCTCTGCTCCTCTCCTTCTCTGCTCCTCTCCTCCTCTGCTCCTCCTCTGCTCCTCTCCTCCTCTGCTCCTCTTCTCCTCCTCTTATCCTCTCCTCCTCTTCTCCTCCTCTGATCCTCTCCTCCTCTGCTCCTCTCCTCCTCTCCTCCTCCTCTGCTCCTCTCCTCCTCCTCTCCTCCTCTCTCCCTCTCTTCCTCTGATCCTCTCCTCCTCTCCTCTGCTACTCTCCTCCTCTGCTCCTTCTCTGCTCCTCCTCTGCTCCTCGCCTCCTCCTCTCCTCTTCTGATCCTCTCCTCCTCCCCTCTTCTGCTCCTCCTCTGCTCCTCTCCTTCTCTGCTCCTCTCCTTCTCTGCTCCTCTGCTCCTCTCCTTCTCTGCTCCTCTCCTCTCCTCTGCTCCTCTCCTTCTCTGCTCCTCTCCTTCTCTGCTCCTCTGCTCCTCTCCTCTCCTCTCCTCTGCTCCTCTCCTCCTCCTCTCCTCTGCTCCTCCCCTTCTCTGCTCCTCTCCTCTCCTCTGCTCCTCTCTTCTCCTCTGCTCCTCTCCTCCTCTCTCACCTCTCCTCTCCTCCTCTCCTCTCCTCTCCTCTCTCACCTCTCCTCTCCTCCTCTCTCACCTCTCCTCCTCTCCTCTCCTCCTCTCCTCTCCTCTCCGTTTCCGGTGAGTGTGAGCGTGAGCGTGAGTCGTGGTGGTGGACGTGCGAGTGGCGCGGAGTTTGAATGGTTTTCTAATCCTGTTTTTTCCGGATTTCCCTCTGATTTCTTCATCTGTTCTAATTACATGATCAGGTAAGCTTTTTTTTCCAGTTTTTGTTGAGTGTTGGCAGAGTGATCAGTGGTTTTGTGCGGTGGTTTTCGGGAGGAATTGCGTCCTCCGAGACGCCACCTCCGTCTATTCGGCAGGGAGTGCGGATAGCGCCGCCGGATAGTCATGTTACCGTGGAGGAGGTTCTGCTGGCTGTCGGCGAGCAGGTAGGACATGACAGTCTTTCATTTGCATCGCGAATGAACAAAGCTGTGGTTGTGTTTTTGAAAGAGGAGGCTCATGTCTATCAGCTGATAGAGAGCGGCGTGTTTATCAGGGATGCTTTTGTGCAGGTATCCCCGCTGTCAGTTCCCTCCACGCGGATCACCGTGTCCGGTGTTCCGCCGTTTATTCCTAACGAGTCGTTAGAGAGCGAGCTCCGTAGGTTCGGCAAGTTCGCTAGTGGATTTAAGACAGTGAGTTTAGGATGTAAGGATCCAAAGCTGAAGCATGTGCAGTCTCTGAGACGGCAGGTGTTCATGTTTTTGGATTCGCCTTCTCAGACACTGGAGGTGTCTTTCAGAGTGACGCACGGTGATGGGTCTTACATGGTGTATGCTAGCTCAGGACAGCTGAAATGTTTTGAGTGTGGGGATGTGGGACACAAACGTGTTGCGTGTCCGCATAAGGGGCAGGGGGCTGCGGGCGGTTCACCTGTCGCCCGCGCGGCTCACCCCGAAGCGGCTGATGCCGCGGTGGCGGCTGACGCTGCGCGAGGTGAGGAGGCAGCTGATGCTGTAGTGCTGGGTGCCGCGGTGGCGGATGACGCCGCGAGCGTTACCGCGGCTGTGCTGAACGCCGCGCCTGACACCGCGTCCAATGCCGCTGCGGCTCTTGAGCCCGAGTTTGGGCCTGTGGCCGCGAGTGCGGCGGCGGCGGAGCGCGGTGATGTGCGTACAGCAGCTAGTAGATCTCATGACAGGGAGGAATATATCCAGTCTGAGCAGCAGGCTCCCGCGGACGCAGGGAACCTGGGCAGTTCTCAGTCTGCAGGCACTGAGATGCAGTCTCAGGCTGCAGAGGAAGCAGCTTCTACAAGCTCTGCAGGCATAGAAAATGTTATTAGCAGTGAAGTGCTCAATAGCCAGGCATCATATGAAGATGACATGGACTTTGGCTCAGAGTCAGACACTGTATCTGTGTGTGAAAGCAACAGAAATGCAGAAAATCTCTATTCTTTAGAGGACATTAATAATTTCCTTGATGTGACTTTTAAAAAGTCTGTTAAAGTGAGTGATTACTTTAATGACACTGAAAAGTTCATCAAATCTGTGGACATACTGAAAAGACTGGTTGGTTTTGATTTGTTGGATGAGAAGAAACGTTTCCGTCTTAAAAAGCACATTACCACTCTGAGAAAGGCAAAAACTGGTAGACCTGCTAGAAAAGCAGGTCTACCAGTTCTCTGCTTGTTTCTTCATGCCTGTTTCTCTGCATTCGTCTCTCAATGCAAAACCTTAAAATTGGGTCTTTGAACATTAATGGAGGGAGGGACAGACAGAAAAGGGCTTTAATTTCTGAGGTTTCTACTCAGAAAAGGGTAGATGTGCTTTTTTTGCAGGAGACACATACTAATCCAGCAGATGAGGTAGACTGGGCTTTATGGTGGGAGGGTTCCTATACGCTTAGCCACGGCACCAACTTCAGTGCAGGGGTTGCTGTTCTGCTTAGACCCACTGCAAATGCAACAGTTTTATCTACTACTGAAGTGGTGAAGGGTCGTTTGTTGATTGTTAGGGCTGAAATACAGAGTTCTGTGTTTTGTTTTGTTAATGTGTACGCCCCAAATCACGGTCCAGAAAGAGCTGGTTTTTTTACCCTGCTAAAAAATGAGCTGTTTAAGTACTATCAAGATCAGTTGATTATTGGTGGGGATTTTAACTGTACATTAGATTTTACTATGGACAGGACAGGCGAGGAGCCCCACCCTCAGTCATCTCAGAGCCTTAGCAGTGTCGTCACACAGTTGGACCTGTTAGACACATGGAGGGTTAAACATCCACAGTCCAGACAGTACACATGGGTGAGGGTCGGTAATGGCAGGGTCAGTGCAGCCAGATTGGACAGGTTTTACATTTCCCTGAATCTCAGCTCGAGATTAATTCAAAGTAACATATATCCAGTTGGTTTCACTGACCACCATTTTGTCAGCATAGATTTGGTCAGCTCGCCAGGGGAAAGGGTTAGCTCCCACTGGTTCTTTAATAACAAACTTCTTCAGGACAGTGCCTTTTGTCAGAGTTTTGAGCACTTCTGGCAGCAATGGAAAAGGCAAAAAGGTGATTTTAGTTCCTTGAAGCAGTGGTGGGAGGTTGGTAAAGCACAAATTCGTGTTTTTTGTCAGCAGTACACCTCCCATTCCACTGCTAAAATCAAGGCAGCAGTGAAGGAACTTGAAGTCAGTATTAAAAACATTGAGGAAGGGTTACGTAGGGACTCTGATCCCACTATGGGTCATATGCTGCAGGAGAAGAAGTTGGAATTAAGTTCTTTCCTGCAGGAGAGAGTGAAGGGGGCCCTTGTCAGGTCTCGCTTCCTCCAGCTGAAGGACATGGATGCCCCGACTTCTTTCTTCGTCAATCTGGAGAGATCGGTGGCGCAGAGGATGCAGATGACCTGCCTTAAGCTGCCAGGGGGCAGGGTGACCACAAGCCCGGACGAGATGAGGAGCCATGCAGTGGACTTCTATGCTGAACTCTTCAGGGCAGAGCAGTGCAGCATGGCGTGTCGAGAGAAGCTCTTGGAGGGGCTTCCGCAGCTCAGCCTGGAGGAGAAAGCTGTGCTGGATTGTGAGCTGACTCTGGAGGAGTTGACAGTTGCTGTCAACCAGTTGGCATCAGGGCGAGCACCTGGGATTGATGGTCTCTCTGCTGACTTTTTTCAGCGTTTCTGGAATACTCTTGGACCTGACTTGCATGCTGTCTTCTTAGAGTGCTTCAGAGCAGGATCTCTTCCTGTCTCCTGTCGACGAGCAGTACTTTCCCTGCTGCCCAAGAAAGGGGACTTGGCCTTACTTAAGAACTGGAGGCCAGTTGCTCTCCTCTGTACAGACTATAAGGTGCTTTCCAGAGCCTTATCGAACAGACTTAAGATCATCCTGGAATTAATTGTTCACACAGATCAAACATATTGTGTACCTGACAGGACAATTATGGACAACATTTTCCTCATTCGTGATGTTATTGATGTTTGCAGATGTTATGATAATGTCAATTTTGGTATTATGTGTTTGGATCAGGAGAAGGCTTTCGACAGGGTGGATCACTCTTATTTATTTTCTGCACTTAGGGCTTTTGGTTTTGGTGATGGGTTTCTGGCCTGGATTGGTTTATTGTACAGTGGTGCTCAATGTTTGGTGAAGACGGGAGCGGGGCTGAGTCGGCCAGTCCCTGTGCAGCGAGGGATAAGGCAAGGCTGTCCTATCTCAGGTCAGCTATATAGTCTAGCCATCGAGCCCTTGTTGCACAGGCTGAGGGGTCAGCTCCGTGGTCTTTCACTGCCTGGGTCCTCGGATCTTGCTCAACCTCCTACTGTATCGGCCTATGCGGATGATGTTTGTATCTTCATCACCAGCCAGAGGGATGTTCAATATTTGCAGGACACCCTGTCCCTGTATGAAGGGCCCACATCTGCACGGGTGAATTGGGCAAAAAGTGAAGCTTTGTTGGTGGGACAGTGGAGGGATCAGGCAGTGCCCATTCTGCCTGGAGGTCTTGAGTGGGGGAAGGAGGGTCTGAAAGTGCTGGGGGTGTTCTTGGGCACAGAAGTTTTTCAGGCAAAGAACTGGGAGGGTATTAGGGAGAAGGTGTGCGCGAGGTTGTCTAAATGGAAATGGTTGCTACCCCAGTTGTCATATAGGGGACGAGTTCTGGTTGCCAATAACTTGGTTGCCTCGGCCCTTTGGCACAAGTTCAACGTTTTAACACCACCAAAAAGCCTGATAGAGGACATTCAGAGAGCCATCGTGGATTTCTTCTGGTCTGGCAAACACTGGGTCCGGGCAGCAGTCCTTGATCTGCCTGCGGCGGAAGGGGGACAGGGTCTGATAAACATCCAGTCTAAAATTGCTTCCTTTCGACTCCAGACTGCACAAAGACTCCTGTATACCTCTGGCCCAGGTTGGCTTGATACAGCTAGACTGCTGCTGAGGAGAGCTGGGCGCCTGGGCTATGACAAACAACTGTTCCTTCTACAACCTGAAGCTGTGGTTCTTGCTGGACTGACACCGTTTTACAGCTCTGTGTTGCAGGCATGGCAGATTTTCCAGCTTGTACGTACCACAGATGAGACACCAGGTATGTGGCTGTTTGAGGAGCCTTTGTTTTTTAACAACCTTCTAAAGACTCAGACATTACAGTCTCCCAGTCTGCGAGCTAGCCTCAGAGAGGCTGGCTGCACCAAACTGGGTCATCTGATGAAGATGACAGCAAGTTCTGTGGACACCCTGAGAGCGAGGACCAACATCACCTCTATCAGGCTCATCACCAGAGTGGTGGAGGAAGTCCATGCCGCCCTGCCACAATCTCTGAGAGCTTTTGCAGAGAACTGTGCTTTATGTGATCAGTGGTCTGAGAACAGTGAATACAGCTCCCCCTCTCTGCTCATTTCCCCAGCAGTGGGGGAGTGGCAGGAGGGAGGTGGTCAGCTGCTGTCTTTTACAACCCCTCACCTGGACACTTTTAAGGATGTAAGGAAGAAAGCACTTTACCATGTCTGCGTGAAGGTGCTGAACCTGCACTCTTTGGCAGGGCTGAAGGAGTCGAGGTGGGCTGAGTTTTTTGGCACAGACGTGTCCCCGAAAGGCAGCTGGCGGTCCCTGTACAAGCTGCCCGTTGAAAAGCGGACAGCAGACCTCCAGTGGAGGGTTGTACATGGTGCAATAGCCACGAACAGATACAGAGCGCACCTGGATCCAGGGGTTGGGGAGGAGTGCACTTTCCGTACACAGACAGAGACTTTGTTTCATTTATTTGTACAGTGTCCCCGGCTGTCAGCATTGTTTGAGCTGTTAAAAAGATGGTTTCAGGGTTTCGGGGAGGTTTTTTCTTTCAGCTTGTTCATCTTTGGCCCAAAGTACAGTGCACGGAGGAAGAGTGCTCACACACTGATTAACTTCATATCTGGTTCTGCCAAGTTGGCCATTTGGTTGACGCGCAAGAACCAGGCGCAGGGTATCACCAGTGTGGAGCCAGTGCCGGTTCTGGAGGGCTTGTTAAAAGCCAGACTGAGAGTGGAACACGCCTATTATAGGATGACGGACAACATATTGACATTTCGTCAAATATGGGCTGTTGGTGGGGTTCTGTGCTCTGTGGGAGAGGATGAGGAGTTGATTGTAAATTTCTGATTGGAGAGAGTTCTTTTCTTGTTTTGATGGTGGTTGTTATTGTTGTACATTAGGTCTGGCAATGGTTCAATAAAGGGATTTTGAAAACCAAAACCTCCTCTCCTCTCCTCTCCTCTCTCACCTCTCCTCCTCTCCTCTCCTCTCCTTTCCAGTTCCGGTGAGTGTGAGCGTGAGTGGTGGTGGTGTGCGAGTGGCGCGGAGTTTTGAATGGTTTGCTGTCCCTGCTTTTGGACTTTAATCTTGGTTTTTCATCTGTCTCTTGTACATGATCAGGTAAGCTTTTTTCAGATTCTTTTGCTGAGTGTCTGACGAGTGTTTAGTGGTTTTGTGCGGTGGTTTTCGGGAGGAATGGCGTCCGCCGAGACACCACCTCCGTCTATTCGGCAGGGAGTGAGGGTAGTCCCGCCGGATAATAGTGTTACTGTGGAGGAAGTTCTGCTGGCTGTAGGTGAACAGGTAGGACATGACACCATCAGCTTTGCTTCCAGAATGAACAAAGCTGTATGTTGCGGCTTCCAAAACAGACCTTTTAGCCGCTGAGAGTGTGAGGTTGGGTCTTCAGATTCGCAGATTTGTGACGCGCTAGGAGGCTATGATGACAGATACACTGAGATCCAAAGATGCTTTTGGCGCATTTATTATGAACAAACGGCGCAGAGCTGTCACAGTGTAGCAAAGATGGATGAATGTAAAAATGAAAACCAACGGATTAAACAGATAAAAAAGTAATGAATGAATGAATGAATGAATGGGTAGCGGTCAACAAAAATTACGGCTACCCAACCCTGACTCTCTCATCTGTATCACAGGTGAGTGCGCACCTTTACACACACACTTCCGCACGTGACCACGCCTACTCCCACGTGAACCACCACCTCTGCAACACACACACTCAAGCACACCGTGCTCCTCATCCTCAACCTGTATGTCTCCTACACTGTAGTTGTTTTTTTGAGAACGGAGCAGTGTGTTCACAGCCTGGTGGAGAGCGGAGTTTTCGTTAGGGACACCTTCGTGCAGGTGTCGCCGCTGTCAGCTCCGTCTACGCGGATCACCGTCTCCGGTGTTCCGCCTTTCATCCCAAACGAGCTGTTAGAGCATGAGCTCCGCAGATTTGGGAAGTTTGCTAGCAGATTTAGAGTGATCAACATGGGCTGTAAAGACGCTAAACTGAAGCATGTGCAGTCTCTGAGGAGACAGGTGTTCATGTTTTTGGACTCACCTGCACAGACACTGGAGGTGTCTTTTAGAGTTAAGCATGGCGAAGCTTCTCACATGGTTTATGCCAGCTCCGGCCAAATGACATGTTTTGAGTGTGGGGATGTGGGGCACAAACGATTTGCGTGTCCGCATAAACAGCGGCTTGACGCGGTCGCTGGCGCCGCTGTCGGGGCCGGCTCCGCGGCCAGCTCCGGGGATGCGCCTGTGACCGGTTCCGCAGCCGGTGCCGCGGCGGGGTCCGCCGCCGCGTCCATGGTCGGCTCTGTGACCGGGTCTGTTGTGGCTCCCGCGGGGCCCTCGGCTGGCCCGGTGGCTGAGTCGGCGGGTGATTCATTGAATGGTCCCGTGTCAGGTGAGGCTGCAGTCAGCCTGAGCAGTGCTGACAGTCCGCAGCCTGAGGAGACTGTGGAGGAGGCCCCTTCAACAGTTTCTGCAGGTGGAGGTAAGGCTGGGGGGGGCTGTGACAGTGAACAGATTATGGAGGCTGTTTTCAGCAGCCAGGCATCAGGTAGAGGAGAGGATGCAGAATGGGACTCAGGGTCAGATACTGTGTCAGTCAGTGAGGTGTCCAACAGGAACACAGATCTATATTCCTTTGAGGAAATAAACACTTTTCTAGACCAAACTTTTCACAGATCTGTGAAAGTTAATGATTATTTTAGTGACACCAAAAAGTTCATCAGATCAGTGGGAGTGCTGAAGAGATCTGTTGGTGTGGACTTATTGGATGAAAGGAAGCGTTTTCGCCTCAAGAAACATATCACAACACTGAGAAAGGTATCTAAAGGCAAAACTGTTAGAAAGATTAAAGTTAGGTAAGATGATCATGTATCACCTGGTGTTCTTTTTCATTCATTGTTCTTTACTGCTTTCCTCTTTTCTGTCTCTCTTCTTTAACCCTCATATGCAGAGCAGCACTATAGGGTCTATTAACATTCATGGTGGGAGAGATAAACATAAAAGAGCCTTAGTCAGTGAGATTGTTTCACAAAAAAAGATAGATGTGCTGTTCTTACAGGAAACTCATAGTGACCAGGCAGATGAGGTAGACTGGGGTTTATGGTGGGAGGGTCCACACGTCCTGAGTCATGGCACAAGTGTCAGTGCAGGGGTAGCCATCCTCTTCAGAGCAACTGCCAATGCAGTCATTCTCTCTGTTAGCGAGGTGGTCAAGGGTCAACTGCTGATTGTCAGTGCAGAGATGAACGGCTCAGTATTGTGTTTTGTTAATATTTATGCTCCCAACCAGGGCTCTGACAGAGTGGGGCTTTTTACAAAAATACAGTCTGAACTCAGGAACTACAGTCAGGACCATATCATTCTTGGCGGTGATTTCAACTGTACAGTTGATTTCACTCAGGACAGAACCAATGAAGAGCCACACCCACAATCCTCCCAGTGTTTAAAACAAACTATTACTCACCTAGATCTGTTTGATACCTGGAGACTCAAACACCCACACATCCATCAGTACACATGGATACGGATCAGAAACAACAGGGTCAGTGCAGCCAGACTAGATAGGTTTTACATCTCACAAAATCTCAACACCAGATTAGTCAGCAGTACCATAACCCCGGTTGGTTTCACTGACCACCACCTAGTCAGTATAAACTTGACAATTTCATCAGGTGAGAGGGCCAAATCTTACTGGCATTTCAACAATAAACTCTTCCAAGACAGCACTTTTTGTCAGAGCTTTGGGAATTTCTGGAGACACTGGCAGACAAAGAAAAGCAGCTTTAACTCTTTAAAGCAATGGTGGGAGGTTGGCAAACCTCAAACTCGTGTGTTCAGTCAGCAGTACACGTCACACTCTACTGCTGAAATCAAGGCAGCAGTACAAAACCTTGAAGCCAGCATCAGTACCATCGAGAAGGGGATCAGGAGAGACTCCGATCCCACTGCTAGTGACCTGCTGCAGCAGAAGAAGAAGGAACTGAGCGCTTTCTACAAGAGAGGGTGAAGGGAGCTTTGGTCCGATCACGTTTCCTCCAGTTGACGGACATGGATGCCCCGAGCTCCTTCTTCTTCAACTTGGAGCGGAATGCGGTGCAGAGGAAGCAGATGGCCTGTCTGAAGCTCCCTGGAGGGAGACTGACTGCGGAACAGAATGAAATGAGGGCTCACGCAATTGACTTTTACACCAGCCTATTTAAAGCTGAACCGTGTAGCGCTGAGAACCGTAAAGAGCTTCTGGAGAGCCTTCCTCAGCTCAGTTCGGAGGAGAGAGCTGCCCTGGACTGTGGGCTAACTCTCAAAGCGTTGACAATGGCCATTAACCAGATGCCTTCTGGACGGGCACCAGGGATTGACGGTCTCTCCACTGACTTCTATAAGCGGTTCTGGAACATTATTGGCACCGACCTACACGAGGTAGTACAGGAATGTTTCAGAACTGGATCTCTTCCGGTTTCTTGCCAGCGGGCAGTCCTTTCCCTGCTGCCTAAGAAGGGGGACCTGACATTACTTAAGAACTGGAGGCCAGTGGCCCTCCTCTGTACGGACTATAAGGTGCTTTCCAGAGCCTTATCTAATAGACTAAAAGACTTTCTGGGAAAAATTGTAAGTACAGACCAATCATACTGTGTGCCAGAGAGATCAATCATGGACAATATTTTTCTTATCAGGGATGTACTTGATTTATGTAAAATTTATAATGTCAGTGTTGGGATTGTGTCACTGGATCAAGAGATGCTTTTGATAGGGTGGATCACTCATATCTCTTTGCTGCACTTAGAGGTTTTGGGTTTGGTGATGGGTTTTTGTCTTGGGTGAGTTTACTGTACAGTGGAGCACAGTGTATGGTGAAGATGGGGGCGGGGCTGAGTCGGCCAATTCCTGTACAGCGAGGCATAAGACAGGGTTGCCCTATCTCAGGGCAACTGTATAGCCTAGCCATTGAGCCCTTGCTGTGCAGGCTGAGAGAGCGCCTCATTGGTCTGTCTTTCCCTGGGATTGTAAGTGTACCTCGTGGCTTGCCCACTGTATCTGCTTATGCAGACGATGTCAATGTTTTTGTAAGCAGCCAGGATGATGTTAAATGTCTGCAGGACACCCTTTGTGCCTATGAAAAGGCCTCATCTGCAAGAGTGAACTGGGCTAAGAGCGAGGCCTTGCTCATAGGGCAGTGGAGGGATCAGGCAGTGCCCAGTCTGCCTGGAGGACTTAGGTGGGGAAGAGAGGGACTAAAAGTTTTGGGGGTGTTTCTGGACTGTGAAGGGTTCCAAAGAAAAAACTGGGAGGGAGTGAAGGAGAAAGTGTGTGCTCGGTTGTCTAAGTGGAAATGGTTGCTACCTCAGCCGTCGTATAGGGGAAGAGTTCTGGTTGCTAATAACTTGGTCGCCTCGAC
Source organism: Epinephelus lanceolatus (assembly GCF_041903045.1). Lineage (NCBI taxonomy): Eukaryota > Metazoa > Chordata > Actinopteri > Perciformes > Serranidae > Epinephelus > Epinephelus lanceolatus. The sequence goes on from NC_135736.1 coordinate 49,663,072, forward strand.
TCTGTGGCACAGACTTGTCACTCTGACACCTCCAAGGGGTCTGATAGAGGACATCCAGAAGGACATCCTCAACTTCTTCTGGTCGGGCAAGCACTGGATCCGGTCAGCTGTTCTTCACCTGCCTGTGGCTGAAGGAAGACAGGGACTGAATGACATTCAGTCCAAAATTGCTTCCTTTAGACTGAGAACTGCTCAGAGGCTGCTGTATGACTGTTGCTCCAGCTGGTGTGATACGGCTCGCCTGCTGCTGAGGAGAACAGGACAGCTGGGCTACGACAAGCAGCTTTTCCTCCTGGAGCAAGAGACCGTGGACTTTACAGATGTAACACCATTTTACAGCTTTGTGTTGCAGGCTTGGTGGATTTTTAAGACTGCAGGGGACACAAATGTGCCCCCGGGCATGTGGCTTTTTGAAGAGTCATTGTTCTACAACACCTTTATTAAGACCCGTACACTGCAGTCTGCCAGCCTGAGAGCCAGTCTTCGAATAGCTGGCTGCACCAAACTGGGTCACCTTATGAAGATGACATCCACAGCTATGGAAGCCCTGATGGAGAGAAGCAACATCAGCTCTGTCAGGCTCATCAACAGAATGGTGGAGGAAGTCTGTGCAGCCCTGCCACAGCCACTAGAGTGTTTGTAGAAAACAGTGCTCTGTCTGACCAATGGGATGATGAGTGTGAGTACAGTTTGCCCTCTCTCTCCATAACCCCAGCTGTGGGGGAGTGGCAAGAGGGTGAGGGTCAGCTGCTTTCCTTACAAACCCCTCGTCTAAACAGCTTTGAGGTGGTGGGAAAAAAGGCAGTCTACGAAGTCTGCGTTAAGGTTCTGAACCTGCGCTCTCTGGCAGGGCTGAAGGAGTCGAGGTGGGCTGAGTTCTTTGGCCCAGACATTTCCCCGAAAGGCAGCTGGTGGTCCCTGTACAAGATCCCCTTGGAGAAGCGTACAGCTGACCTCCAGTGGAGGGTCGTACATGGGGCAATAGCTACGAACAGATACAGAGCACACCTTGATCCGGAGCTAGTAGTTTCTGTTTGCACACAGAGACTCTTTTTCATTTGTTTGTTGAGTGTCCTCGGCTGTCACAGCTCTTTGACCTTTTAAGGAGTTGGTTGCATGGTCTGGGGGAGGCCTTTTCCTTTCCACTGTTCATTTTTGGCCCAAAATACAGTGCTAAAAACAAAAAGGTACACACTTTGATAAACTTTCTGCTGGGCTCTGCCAAGTTGGCTATCTGGCTGACTCGCAGGAACCGGACTCAGGGTGCCGGCAGTGTAGACTCACAAGTCAGTCTTTAGACGCTTTGCTTAACTAAAGACTGATGACTTTCTCCCTGATTTTGTGTTTAGATGGGCGGATACAATTTCAGAGTTTAAAAAAACTCCCTACGTTGCAGAACCAGTAGTAAATCTGCAGGGCGGTCCTTCGGTGGCTCGCTGAACTCTTGGGCTCATAAACATAGTCCCACTAGAAACACATGTAGCGGTACAAAATGGCTCAGCCGTGCTCGCAGAAAACGCCGTCAAAGTTCAGTGGATGTTTGTCGCGTTTGCGGCGACACAATCTCGCCAACTAAAAGAAACAAACATAATCTTTTACAAGGCCATGACTCATCCGTCCGGCCGGACTATAGAGGGAATCGCCTTGTTGTTTACAAATACTTCCGGGTAGAAAACCAGCAGAGCTTTTAGCTATATATATATATAGCCTATATATCACATTTTTCACATCACTGTATCACCGTTTGGACTAATCCGATGTTTGTAAAGTCTATAAACACAATGATTGAACAAACATTACTATTTTTGTGTGCATGTTTAGCTGGGCTAACCGTTAGCTGCTAGCCCTGTTAGCCATTAGCAGTGTCTGTAATAGGTAATAACTCATTAAACGGTCCGTGAAAAAAATATCTTTTCCAGCGGATATCTTAGTTACAACATGATTGAGCTAGCAAAGCAGTTTTGTGTTGCTATGTGTGGTATTTATTCAGTTTTAGGAAATCACGATGTCTAGAAAGCATCATTGGCTGCAGCTGACAGGGACAGCTAACAGCAGCAGCAAAGCTAACATCAGGACGTCATCTGTTAAAAGCCTCCCGTTGTCAGATACGACATGAAACTACTCCAGTTAGCTCAATCATGTTGTAACTAAGATATCCACTGGAAAAAATATTTTCTTCACGGATGAGCACACGTTTGATAAAACGGAGTTAAATCTCTCGGCATCCATTTTCAAGCTCTCTGTGTGTTTGTTTCCTTGCGGACGAGAAAAGGAGGAGCGCACATTTCCGAGAAGGCGTGTCCTTTTCAGAAATGCAAGAGGCGTTGCTTTGTTGCCGGCCGTTTTCGCCGGTGTGTTAAACACACTTTAGAAAGGAGTGTCCCCAGACTATCAGAAGGCGGAGATCTCTGATTGTCTGGTGGCGAGACTACCGGCAGTGTGGAGCCGGTGCCGGTCTTAGAAGGACTTTTGAAATCCCAGCTCAGAGTGGAATATTGTTACTGTCAATCTGTGGACAATTTACAGGACTTTAAAGAAAGATGGACTGTTGGGGGTGTCCTGTGCTCTGTGACAGGGAATGGAGACCTGGTATGTCATTTCTGAGTAGTTGTTTAACATTTACTGTGTCTGGCAGACTGTTTTATTCAGCAGCAGTTTTTCTCTGGTTTAGTTTCTTATTTTTCTTGATTTGAACTAAATGGTTTTCAGTCATTGCTGAAATGATTTAATAAAGGGACTTGAAAACCCAAACCTCCTCTGCTCCTCTGTTCCTCTCCTCCTCTCCTCCTCTGCTCCTCTCCTCCTCTGCTCCTCTGTTCCTCTCCTCCTCTGCTCCTCTCCTCCTCTGCTCCTCTCCTCTCCTTCTCTGCTCCTCTGCTCCTCTGCTCCTCTCCTTCTCTGCTCCTCTCCTTCTCTGCTCCTCTCCTCCTCCTCTCCTTCTCTGCTCCTCTCCTCCAATCCTCTCCTTCTCTGCTCCTCTCCTCCTCCTCTGATCCTCTCCTCCTCTCCTCCTCCTCTCCTCTCCTCCTCTGCTCCTCTCCTCCTCCTCTGATCCTCTCCTCCTCTGCTCCTCTCCTTTTAATGCTGCTCTCCTTCTCCTCCTCTGCTGCTCTGCTCCTCTCCTCCTCTGATCCACTCCTCCTCCTTCCAGTCTGAACTCCTGCAGGTTATCAGCAGAATGCTGTCGGCCTTTGACCTCTGCCCTCAGCAGCTCCTCTGATCTCAAAGAGCTCGACCTGAGCTGGAACGACCTGATGGACCAGGGGGCGGAGCTGCTTTCTGATTGGCTGAGGAAACCCCAGTGTAGACTGGAGACACTGAGGTGAGACTTCTCAGACAGTTTCCTGTCATTCTTCCTTCTCTGGACACCAGCTGTGTAAATAATATGTCTAATTATTAATCTGAGATCATTTCAGTGTCAGTCAGACTCAGACTGCAGCTGCAGCTCAGCTGCTGGGTCAGAGGTCAGGGTCTGGAGCTGCCACTGCATGTTACCACCTATAAGTTCAAACTGTTTTTCCCCAACAGACTGGCTGGCTGTCAGTTTACAGAGAGAGGCTGTGCTGCACTGGGTTCCAGTCTGAAGTCAAACCCCGCCCACCTGAGAGTCCTGGATCTGACAGGAAATGACCTCAGAGACGGTGATGTCACAAACCTTTGTGAGTTCTTGGCAGAGCCACGTTGTGGACTGGAGACACTGAGGTGAGTATTGTGGTCATTATTTAAATAAAAGTGAAAAACCAAATGCTGTCACACATTCAGGTGTGCAGAGACAGTTTTCAGGTATTTGAGGCCATTTTCACACTAAAAGTCCTCTGTTTAGATTATTATGAAATAAATCAATGACTCATCACACACTGTAATGTAGTTGGACTGACATATAACAGATTTCTAAGTGTTCATTCATGTAGAATTTCTGTCATCATTACAACTTGTCCTGTGAAGATGTGGCCGGCCCAATAAAAATCAATAGCTTGGATTCAACTCAAATATGAAACATGAAAGATGTTAAAAAATAAAGGCACAGACAGCGCCACCTGCTGTTAAAGGAGCCCAAGGACTCCATGTGAGGCTACACAGGTTCTGATGAAATCAGCAGTGAGCAGAATTAAAAAACACAAGTGAGATTAAAAGATTTATTACATAAGATCAGTAATAAAAGACAGCTGTCAGAATAATTAAAACCTATTAAATATCTCTTTAAACCAGTTGACTTCAGGGGCAGTAGGAAAAAACTGTTGCATGCAGTAACTGGGGCACAGCCATCTTGGGATTCAATGATTTCAAAATCAATCCAAAAATGGATGCAAGACTTTAAATGTCTCCACTTTCTAGGAAATCAAATCGACACATATGTTGAAATAAATACAGCCCAGACCACTGCCATAATCAGATGGGAAGCCTTTAAGGCATTTATTGGAGGCCAAATTATGAGCTATACAAGTCAGAAAGCAAGAGAATCAGGGGGAGATTTAGAGAACTGGAATCCAAGATTCAAATTGTAGAGAATAAGAGCTCCCAGGAAGGACAGAGTAACCATGACACCTCAAAACAATTATTATAACTTAGGACACAATATAATGAGCTATCATCCCATAGGGCTGCTGCAAATATAATGAGACTCAAAGAAGCCTATTATGAGCGAGGGGAAAAGCCAGGTAGACTCTTGGCATGGCGCATCAAACAACAACAGACAGAGACAGCAATGACTAATATTGAGGACAGGAATGGGAATAATATAATGAATCCATCAGAAATTAATACAGCCTTTAAAAACTTGTAGGAAAATCTCTGTAGATGTGAATATTCTACTAACTGTAACACTCAGTGTGAATTCCTCGACAAAATGAACATTCCTAAAAGTTCAGAGGAAAGTAAGGCAGCTTTGGATAAAGCTTTAAGCAAAGAGGAGATATCAGAAGCCATAGGTGCATTAAAGGCAGGGAAAACAGCGGGGCCGCATGGTCTTCAATAGACACCTATAAATATTTCAAAGATAAGATTAATAATCCTCCTCCTCTCCTTCTCTGCTCCTCTCCTCCTCTGCTCCTCTCCTTCCCTGCTCCTCTCCTTCTGTGCTCCTCATCTGATCCTCTCCTCCTCTGCTCCTCCTTTCAGTCTGAACTCCTGCATGTTATCAGCAAAACGCTGTCGGTCTTTGAACTCTGCCCTCAGCAGCTCCTCTGATCTCAAAGAGCTCGACCTGAGCTGGAACTACCTGATGGACCAGGGGGCGGAGCTGCTTTCTGATTGGCTGAGGAAACCCCAGTGTAGACTGGAGACACTGAGGTGAGACTTCTCAGACAGTTTCCTGTCATTCTTCCTTCTCTGGACACCAGCTGTGTAAATAATATGTCTAATTATTAATCTGAGATCATTTCAGTGTCAGTCAGACTCAGACTGCAGCTGCAGCTCAGCTGCTGGGTCAGAGGTCAGGGTCTGGAGCTGCCACTGCATGTTACCACCTATAAGTTCAAACTGTTTTTCCCCAACAGACTGGCTGGCTGTCAGTTTACAGAGAGAGGCTGTGCTGCACTGGGTTCCAGTCTGAAGTCAAACCCCGCCCACCTGAGAGTCCTGGATCTGACAGGAAATGACCTCAGAGACGGTGATGTCACAGAGCTTTGTGAGTTCTTGGCAGAGCCACGTTGTGGACTGGAGACACTGAGGTGAGTATTGTGGTCATTATTTAAATAAAAGTGAAAAACCAAATGCTGTCACACATTCAGGTGTGCAGAGACAGTTTTCAGGTATTTGAGGCCATTTTCACACTAAAAGTCCTCTGTTTAGATTATTATGAAATAAATCAATGACTCATCACACACTGTAATGTAGTTGGACTGACATATAACAGATTTCTAAGTGTTCATTCATGTAGAGTTTCTGTCATCATTACAACTTGTCCTGTGAAGATGTGGCCGGCCCAATAAAAATCAATAGCTTGGATTCAACTCAAATATTAAACATGAAAGATGTTAAAAAATAAAGGCACCGACAGCGCCACCTGCTGTTAAAGGAGCCCAAGGACTCCATGTGAGGCTACACAGGTTGTTATGAAATCAGCAGTAAGCAGAGTTAAAAAGCTTCATCCAAAGAAGTAGAGGAAGAACATTTCAGTGAGACACATACTGTAAGATATAATTCAGTAGCAGCCAGTTAGTCATATATATCCATGACTGAACTGAGTGTTGGGGGGGTTAAAGGAGCAGTTCAACATTTTATGGAATACACTTCATTTCCTGCTGAAAGTCAAATGTTCAGACTGATCCCACTCTCATGTCTCTATGCTAAATATTATAGTAAGCTACAGCCAGCAGCTGGTTAGCTTAGCTTAGCATCAAGACTGGAGAACACAGCTAGCCTGTTTCTGTCCAAAGGCAACAAAATCCACGTATAACTGCTTTGATTCATCCGATCTAAAACAAACTGTTCAACAACAATTAAGTGTTTATAGGCGGTTCAGTGCCGGACGAGACCAATAAAGCTTGATTTACATTCGACTGGAGTCCTGCCATCGCTACAGCAAAGTTTTTATGCCTCTGAGCCGACAGCTGTGGCCGGAGGCATTATGTTTTCACATTGTCCATCCACCTGTCTGTCCGTCTGTCTGTCCTGGTCTCGTGTACGCAATGTCTGAAGGACACTTCACATACATGTCTGACAGGATAAAATAATGAAGTGATGACATTTTATATCCAAAAGGTCAAAGGTCAACTTCACTGTGACATCATCATGTTCTTTTCTGTCCATCATTTAAAGTCATATCTCAGGAACAGACGGGGAGACATTTGGTGACTCTAATCTTGAAACTGTGCTGATTGTATAAATCTTCAGTGCTGTCGGGGGAAGATGTGTGTGAAGCGTCCATGTTTTCACAGACATGGATCTAAATCATAGATTTTAATAATAACTAGATTTCGGACGCCAAAATAGTGCTTATTCATTCCACTGGAGCCGCTCGCCTGGCGCATCTCTTAAAAGAGACTGAAGGACATGTGCAGGTATATTTAAAAAAGTATTTTTCAAAATCAGACCCTGGTGGAAGCACGTGTAATGAAAATAACATAGGACCTGGGGCGTCGGTGGCTGAGTGGTAGAGCAGACGCCCCATGTACAAGGCTGTTGCCGCAGCGGCCCGGGTTTGACTCCAGCCTGTGGCCCTCCCTCTCTCTCTCTCTCCCCCTTTCATTCTTGTCTGTCCTGTCGAAAAAAGGCTAAAAATGCTCCAAATAATATCTTCAAAAAAAAAAACAAAAAAAACATAGGACCTGAGATGGAGCCCTGGGGAACACCACAGGACACAGAAGAGGAAGAAAGTAAAAGAACAGACCTAAATTATAATCAGTGTCGACATGTTTGATTTGAACAGACACCTGACAGTGTTCTTTGTTACTGTGGTAATAAAACAATGTTTTTCTCTCTCAGGTTGTCACATTGCACAGAGAGCAGCTGTGAGTATCTGGCCTCAGCTCTGAAGTCGAACCCTTCACACCTCAGAGTTCTCGAGCTGAGCTGGACTGATCCAGGAAAAAAAGGTCTGAAGCTGCTGACTGATTTAAAGCAGAACAAATCTAACAGACTAGAGACACTGACAGTGAACCGGACCAGATAAAAGAGACTGGATCATTTTCTTCCTTCGGTCCAGACCAAATGAGCTGAGCTACAGGTGTGAAAGTCACCTCACATGCATCCTGATTCTCCTCTCTCAGGAATCAATACTGAAAACTTTTCAATCAGAAGTCAGAGGGTATCAGGGGACTAGGCAGCTGAGGAGAGAAGCTTGTACAAAATAATGTCCTAACATAGACACTGAACCTTTAGTAGCTCATGGAGAGGGGCACAACCTGACTGTAAAGCCCTGTTTCCACCGAGCAGTACGGTTCATAGTTTCTGTTCCCACAGTAAAAGTTGTGGATGGTCCCAACAGAAGCGTTCCTTAGCGTCCCCATGTTTGGTCCCCCCTCTGTTGGGGTACCTAGCACACAGATCTGGTACTAAAAGGTGGAGCTGTGAACACTGCAGTCTGATTGGTCAGTAGAGGACGGTCACTCTGCTCAGGGCTGAGTTGTGTCTGGTTTTGAGGCTCATGTAACCACTGTTCATACTGTGCTGTGAAACGAGACTTAAGTCACCTACAGCAGCATTACTGATGTGAAGAAAAGCTCACGTAAGGGAAAGACAACACAGATTTGGAAAACAGTAACTCCATTCACAGTCAGCAGTCCAAAGATGGCTGATAGCACAGCGGAGACCTCACAGGTGGCCACAGTCTCTGCAGATACAGAGAGGAACTACAGAGCTCCAGAGAGGCCATGTTGGCTCAGATAAAAGCTGAGATAGTGACATCATTTAAGGAAGTTAAAGCAGACATATCCTCTCTACGTAAAGGGACGAAGGCGGACATGCAGACCATACACAAGCCAGCCAGCGAGCTAGCCCATCTCAGCTCAGCTCAGGCAGAAGCAGTCAGCAACTGCCAAGGAATGAGAAATGCACTGAGTGAAACGATGGTCAGAGTAACAGCAGTGGAGCAGACACAACGAGATATCGCCAAGGAATGTAAGAAAATACAGGACAAATGTCTCGACCCAGAGACCAGACGCAGGAGACAAAGCCATCGGCCAGTGTGCATTAAAGGAGGAGCCCAAAACTGTAACACGCTCAAATTCCTCACTGAATTTTTCCCTGCGGTGCTGGGTGATGCCAGCTTTGATTCAGCTGAGATTACAGACAGAGCACATCGCACACTCACCCCGAGGCCGGCCAGAGAGGACAGGCCCCGCCCACATTACCACGCGGACACACAGAAGATACTGGACCTTGGCAAAGCCAAAGGCCGTCTCACATACAAGGGAGCCCAGGAGCACATTTTTCCAGACATGAGCCCAGAGATTTTGACTTGTTGACATATTGATGTCATACTGTTACCACGGCAACAACAAGCCTGGCTGACAGTGAAATTATTCCTGACTCCTCTGTGGTTCCAGTAAAAAGAGGAGCAGCTTCAGTAGTGTGGAATAAAGTGTGGCGTCCTGAATGTTTTCCTTCTCTTAGCGCTCAGAGGGAACTCATTCAGCGGCTCCTCTGGCAGCAGCACAGCGTCTCTCCCTCTCCTCTCTGATTCTGTCACAAACCTTTGCTGATGGAAACCTACGTGAATAAACTCCATATATGTGACTGTCTCATAACAGCCTGTCACAGGTTACAGCCTGATGGTTAGAGGAGAAATGGCAGAGCATAAAAACAGAGAAGAAAATCAGCTGTTGATTTATATATATAGATCCCAGGGGACATTTGTTTAAATGTGTAATTAGTGGTAGATTTGATTTAGTTGAACTATTAATATTGTGACAGGATCTGAATCTGACTCTGAGTTACTGTTGTTGTTCACAAACTGAAGACATGAAACATCATTTTAGTTTTTACTGATTCTGTTGTGATTCTATCTTCTTAATAAAATAGTTTTTATGAATCTGTCATATTGTCAAGAATATCATCATCACAAAAATACCCTGAAATATCCTGATATTATTGTAGGGTCATATCACCCACCCCGACTGACATGTACTCTTATAAATAACTTGATAAGTGACTGGTAACGGTTATTAGGTGATGCAGATCCTGATCTGAGACTAAACCAAGAAGGTTAACAGCTGTTTTTAATTGAATCTTATTTTTCCTTTATCATTTCAGTCAGTCAGTGTTGTGCAGTCGTCCTAAATGTCACAGTTAGTATAATGAGCCATGAATATAATAACATGCAGAATGATGATGAATAATTTTACCATGTACTTACTGGCTGCAGCAGCAAGCTGACCGTCTGCAGCGTTTTGGTGAGTTATGTTTTACAGGTTTACTGTGATGCTCATGAGGACTTTGCCTGTTTATCAGTTTGATCAGTCTGTGTAACTACAAACTGTAAAAAGCTGCATCATGAAACAGGCCTAGGTGAATGCACTGCTGACAGGCAGATACTCTGGACTCATGATAAAAGGACGTGTGAGAGTGATTTATGTTTAACATGTACATCTCTCCCCTTGTTACTGGCTCCTTGTTTGTGATTTGTGTCATTAAGCAGGGCCACTTCGTCTGGGCTTTGACAGTAAACAGGATGGTGTGTCGGTCAGGACACAGGAATGATGATGAGGAGACGTGATTTGTTCCCAGAACTGTTCTTCAGCAGGATTTATGGAAGAACTGCAACATTCAGTATCGTCATCAGTCTGGAATAACAAATAAATCCCCATCAGGCACCGGCAGTTGACAGCGACAGGACATTAACTGCTGTAAAGTATATATGTAGTGACCCTTCGCCTATCAAAAAAAGGCCACCACCACGGTTGCCGTTTATGAAGCGTGCAATGCAATCAGACGATATTTCCAATGTTCCCATGTTGATTTATTACTTACTTTCACTCAGTTCAGGTACAGCCATTTGTCACTCATAAACCAGAAAATAACTCGACTGTTGTCTCCACAGCGCCTGGTGCATGCAGCACGGTCAAAAAACTTTTCGCCTCCACACAGCAACACCTGTGTGTGGTTACACCTTGATTATATAAACTCTGGCGCTGCCCAATTGCCAGTACCACTACTCCCCCAAGTGGCAGGAGTGTAACAAAAAATACAAATAAACACATTTAATACAAATGGCTCTCACAATATATGAAATGTCTGTGTGCATATCTTACTATGTAATGAGGAAAACTGTGTGTGTGTGTGTGTGTGTGTCTGTTCCATGTTTTTCTCCTCACTGACTTGGTCAATCCATGTGAAATTTGGCACAGTGGTAGAGGGTCATGGGAGGATGCCAATGAAGCAATATTACATCAATTGGCCAAAGGGGGGCGCTATAGCAACCCATTGAAATGTCAAACTTTGAATGGGCATATCTCATGCCCCGTATGTCGTAGAGACATGAAACTTTGCACAGAGATGCCTCTCCTCATGAGGAACACATTTGCCTCAAGAACCCATAACTTCCGCTTATATAGATTTTCCACCATTTTGAATTTTTTGAAAAACACTTCAAATGGATCTCTTCCTAGGAAGTTTGAGCGATCTGCATGAAACTGGGTGAACATAATCTAGGGACCAATATCTAAAGTTCCCTCTTGGCAAAAGTTGGAAAACTTACTAAAACTGAGCTTCTATAAGGCAATGAATATTGCGGAGGGCGTGGCTCATCACATAAAGGTGTATAACATCTCAAGGGTTTCACCCATCACCACGCAACTTTGTAGGCATATGACCACACATAATCTGAGGGGACCCCTCCATTATTGACCCCATCAAACAAAATGGGGGCGCTAGAGAGCTCATTTCTTATCTAGGCCTAACCGCCATATGGATTTTTACTAAACTTGGTAGATATGTAGAACAGGACGCCTCAGGGTGACTGGAGAAATTTAACTCTAATTGGCAACTGGGTGGCGCTATAACAACAGAAAAATGCTTCAAAATGGCTAAAATGCGACCGATCGCTGTGGCTCCCCCTGTGGACCAATGTTGATGTTGTTTTCTAATGTTTGGTATGACTAAGTCATGGTATGGTATGCTGTACATAATCACGGAAACTGTCAGTGTGTCATTCTGTCAGTCAGTCATTCTGTCTGTCCCACGTTTTTCTACTCACTGACGTGGTCAATCTATGTGAAACTGCACATAGGCATTGAGGACTGGCATAGGTAGAAGGTGACACAGCTACCAATGGCTATGGCCTAGTACAGTATATGAACCAACCAATCAGAAATGTATCAATAAGCACTGAAATAATCATTTTAACAGAAACAGTTAGGTACAGAGGAGAAAATGAGTCTTCAGAGAAATAAACAGACTTCACCTGTTAACCTGAGGTCTGGACCACGAAGCAGGATTTGGAGTCAGCGAGGTCACTTCAGGGTTAACTCTGGCTCTCAGTCCTATGAAGCTGGTTCTCTTTTCATTGTGATAAATCACCATGGTAACTGATGATGTCACTCATCATTAACAGCCCCGCCTCTTTCACATGAACGTGCTGGTGGCTGATAGGAAAACCCAGAGTTGACTGAACTAGTTCATAACCAGCTCTGTAGCAGCAGTTATCCAGACGGTGGATGTGACGGGTGAGTCAGAGCAGAGGAGGAGGAGGTATCCTGGGGAAGATGAACTGCTTTCACAGTATTGAGGCCTCTGGTGATCATGGCTGCTGTTCTGGTGCAGCAGAGGTCTGATTTTCTTCTGCAGAGCAGCGAGCTGGAAACTGTCCATCTGGACCTCCTCCTGCCTCAGCAGCGCCTCCTGCTGGAGAAGCTCCACCTGACAGAGGAGACCACAGTCTGAGGTAAACACACTCAGAGTCAGAAATAAAATGCCATGTGTGCTGAGCAGAGGCTTCCAGCTTTAATGTGTTTGTTTCATGGACCTAAAATCATTTGTTCATATTTTAACGTCCAGTGGCGTCTAGCAGTGAGGATTACAGATTACAACCAGCTGTAACTTGCTCTCCAACATGATAAAATGTCTCTATCTAGAGTCAGTGTTTGGTTTGTCCGCTCTGGGCTACTGTAGAAACATGGCGGTGCAGCATGGTGATCTCTGTAGGCCAGGACCTGCTCCCTGTGTAGATATAAACGTCTCATTGTGAGGGAACGAAAACACAGTGATTCTTATTTTCAGCTGATTAAACACTAAAGAAAACAGAGTGATTCTATTCACTTTAAATCAGACACACTGGAGCTTTGTTTGTTTCCTCTGCAGCTGTTTAAAGCTATAAAAACATGGATCAAGGAAGTGATGAGATGACTGGTGGCTTTCTGTCAGGCTCATTTAACTCTTGATCACATTTGATTTGTGTATTAAAAACAGATGATTCACACTTTGAGCTCAGTGTGAGGCTTGTGGAAACCAGTGCTCCTTAAACAGTTTGTTAAATCTCTTATTCTAATTGAAATGAATGTGATAATAAGTCCAGAGTCCAGCAGCAAGCAGCAGCTCTGGGGTTCAAGCCAGCATGGACTGAAGGATCGAGATGTTCCACAGTTTACCACATGAAAGATAACAAACAGGTTTGATGATGGACAAACTGTCGCTCAGTACGTTTCCATGGTAACAGTGAAGTGGAGCTTTCTACTGATGCTTCCTGTTTGTACGCTCATCTTATCTGATGAAGACATAGGAATTGAAAATGCTTGAAAAACCTCGTATTTGTGTCAAACTTGAACATTCCCTCCGTTCATTCCAACGGGAAAGAAAATGATGAAAATTTTGGGAAGTTTGGAAAATGTGAATGTGTCCTATTCTACATGTACTCTATAAATTTCACAGCATTCAGTGCAATAGTTCAGCTGATATAAATGTTTGTTGTTTATCTTGTAATAAGCCACGCCCACTTCGACCAGTCATGACCACCTTAGACATATGGCCTCAGGAATGGCCGTACATCATACCCACCAAATTTCATAAAAATCGGTGTAGCTGTTTAGGAGATATAAACTTCCCATGTTTATAGCGCCCCCTAGTGGCCAATGTTCACCAACTTCGGTTCACACCCTCACAGTCACATACTAACTAATGATCTTAGCTTTGGTTTTGGTAGCTTTTAATTTGCCAAAGATACGGAACAGTACGCGTTTTCATAGCTAGCTACAAAGATTTGTTCGTTAATAATTCGCACATTTTTTGACCGGGCAAAATTCTTTCGGTAACTTTAGATCAAGTCCATCTCGAGAGTCAATGTGCCGAGTTTCATGCAGTTCGATCAAAATCTCGAGGGGGAGTTTGAAAAAGTAGGTTTTGCAGTTTTTGTAATTTTTGGCAAAAAAAAAAAAAAAAAAAAGAAGAAGTTGGGCGGAAGTGGGCGGGGCCATGGACACGTGATGCAGCTCCATTCAGGGAATCATGAATATTAGGCTTTTGAATGTGCGACAAACGGTGTGGGAGTTACATGCCAAACGCGTTGGCCTAGATTGTAGCGCCCCCTGCAGGTGCACGGGTGTAATTGTTGAGGTCCCTGCAGGGGTCTGGACCAACCCTCCAAATTGCACCGCCCTCCCTCGCACTGTGTATTCCTGCTTGCATACGCGTTCCCCAGGCCCCGCGGGCTTGGCCCCTAATAATAGTTAGTCCCCTAACGATGATGTAATCACTTACAAGTTTCAGATTCAGGAATGAAGAGAAACAAACATGGTTCAGAAACATAAAGTGAGCATCTCTCTGCTGTTGTTCAGGGTGTGAACATGTTCAAGGGAAATTCCACCCTAAAATAAAATGACACTAGCTGTGTGAGTGTTGTATTATATTCATATCACATTAAACAAAAAGCGGTGATTCTGTTGTTGGTGATTTTGACAGACAAACATTTCCTGTTGGAGTCTAATGAATAAAACGTTGTTATAAAGAGACAGAATAAATGTGACAGCACTTTCCCTCAGGTCACGTGTCAGGCAGCAGAGAGACTGAAGGTTTTAACGTTTTGCTTTGTTTTTTACAGTGTACAAATGTGTCCTCCCTGCGGTGACGTCACGGTTTGGTCGCGGTGTGACCTCACTGTGTAAATTCTGTTTTTCTCCTCAAACGTTTCTCCTGCAGATGAACGTGAGTGACGTCGTTAATGTGAAAACAGTCACTTCCGTCTGTGTTTCCACTTTGAAAAGTCTCTCGCTCCGTTTCCGGTATCCTGCCGCTGGGAGTCACATGACGCCTCGTGCTGCCTTCACGGCCTCCGATAAAAGTCCGGGAAGAAAGACGTTGACACAGAAACAAAGTGAACGCAACACACACAAGCTTCAGTCCGTCAAACAGAGTTTGAACTGAAATTTAAAAAGACAGAAAATCCGCAAAATATAAATGATGAGATGAGCAGAGAGAGAGAGAGTTAAACAATGAAGATGAATGGTGATAAATTTATAAAAGACAGAACAAAAATACACACACACACATACACACGCACACACATATATATAACATATGGGTGATGGTGGTGTGTCTTCACCCAGACTAACTGTTCCTAGGACTCCACTCTTCTGGACAGAGACGTCAGATGTTGAACCTGAATCTGCCGGAGCCACTCTCCCAGTTTGGGGGTCACAGCCCCCAGTGCTCCCAGTGCTCCCAGTGCTCCCCTTACCACTGGCACCACTGTTGCCTTCACTGCCCACATCTTTTCTTGCTCCTCTTTCAGCTTCTCGTGTTCCTTCTTCCTGATGCTGCTGTCTTCTTCTCCTGTCGTTCGTCCATCAGCAGTTTGTCAGTCTGGATCTCAGCTCGCTCGTTCTCCGCCACTTCAGGACGTGTCCTCCACTGTGACCTTGGGACTTCCAGCCCACACTCAGTGCAGATGTTCCTGTACACTGTGCCAGCCACTTGGTGATGGCGCCCCACTTCCTGCCTGCACCTCACACCCTGCTGTGATGTGCTGACCTGTCGCCGGTGGGATTTCTTGATGTCGCTCACTTCCTCAATCTGTCGGTGGAACACGGCGTGCAGGGTCTCGTCCTTCCACGATGGCTGGTCCTCCTCTTGTGCTGCCTGAGGTTTTCACTCAGCAGCTCATCTTCCTGCTGTGCTCCTGGATCCTAGCTGTTTCGGACAGCATCAACATACATATTACCCAGCATTCATCACTGCACAGAAATATCAAAGAAAATTAATCATTTCATTGAAGAGTTTTTATAGTCTGTTTATAGATTTTAAAGCACATCATTTTGTTTATTGCTGACTGTTTTAAAAACTAAAAAGCAAACCGTGACACAGACGGCTTTCCCTTTTAAGGACACATAAAGTAAATGTCACCGTCTTTGAATTAGAAATATTCTTTTTTTAATCATTCCTCTTTGAGCACAGGAAGATATCCAGGGTGGCCCCTCCCCCCAGTGGCCCCAGAGCAGCCACACTGCCTGCACTGTGTGTATCTACGCCCCTGTGACAGGCTGCTGTATCACAATCAGAAATACTTGACTGATCAACGAAGGGAAATTATGAGTCCGTACAGTCGCTCTGATGGAAAGAACAGACAGTTATCAGAAGTGAGAATAATGAAAGTAGAGGTGTGACCAACGCCTCAGTGCAGTGGAGAGCATCCTCACATCCTGTATCACAGTCTGGTAGGGGAACTGAGAGGGAGGCAGAGGGTGATAACAAACTGCTGCCTCCCCTCCATCCAGGACATTTACATCAGCAGGTGCAGGAGCAGAGCCTCCTGCATTATGAGGGGCCCCACCCACCCTGCTAACGGATTGTTTGCCCTCCTCCCCTCTGGCAGGAGGCTGAGAAGCCTAAAAGCGAAACAACAAGGCTGAAATCCAGCTCCTTCCCCGAGGCGCTGAGGCTGGGGAGCTCCCTGTCCTCCCTACCTGCAGTAAGCCACTGACTATGTGACCAACTGCACTTTATTATCTTTATTGTTATTTGCTGCCATCTTGTGGACACTAGTTTGGACCGTCCAACTGCACTACATGTTTTTATGTGTTTTTATCCTCTTTTATTGCCTTTGTTATTGTATCAGGACCGGAGTACATATTTCGCTCTGTAGTGTGCACACATGTACTGAGTGACAATAAATGAACCTTTGACCTTTGACCTCTGAAGTATGTAGATAGAAAGTCATACAATGAAATAGAAATAAAAATGTGCATCATGCTGCAACGTTAACACCAGTACATTAGATATTAAGAATAAAATATATATCTTCACTGTGCTGAGTCTGTAAGTGTGTAAAGATATACAAACGTGTTTGAAGCAGTGTTACATTCATCATATAGTGTGTTCACCACAGTACACACATCAATAGAATAAGCATAAGAAATATGTTCAGTTATGTGCATGTGTACATAGAATCATTTGCTCATATATTTGTTTGTGATGTTTCATTTTTCTTGCTTGCACTTTGTATGATGACGAATGTCCGCTCACTGTTTGCGTACATTCATCATCTCGACAGCTTTTTGTTTTGTGAGGAAGAAACTGTTGACAAGTAAATAAATGCAAAGAATTTATTTATTGTTTGTAAATTTTGTGAATGTGAAATTTAGCGACAAGTGAAATGAAATGGATTTAATTTGAGTGATATCTTTCCTCAGCGCATATGTAAAATTACAGGACACAATAAATGAAGCAAGTTTCAGGATGTGATTCACAAAAAGAGCAGCGTCACCTTTCAACTTTATTCACACATGATTCAATCAATCAATCAATGTTATTTATAAAGCCCAATATCACAGATCACAGTTTGCCTCAGAGGCTTTACAGCAGACGACATCCCTCTGTCCTTTGGACCCTCACAGCTGATCAGGAACAACTCCCCAAAACATGTAGTGAATAAAATCTGTGGATCTTTTGAGATGAAACTTCTCTGACCTCATTAATCAGGAGAAACTTTTGTTGTAAAGACCAAACTTCTGTCCTGTCGATGTCACAAAATTACTCCAATAATTTATTTTTTGGTATTTTTATTATTAAAACTTTCTCTTTATTCCAAGCTCCAATTATATGTTTTTAAAATTATTTTTACTTTTTTATTATTATTATTATTACTATTATTATGATTCACTCTTTATTTCAAAGTCTAGTAAAATGTTTTTTGTATTCTTTTTATTTTTTATTATAATAATCCTCTCTTTATTTCAGACTCAGACAAAATGTTATTTTATTATTTTTCAGCAGTATTATTCTCTATTTATTTCAAACTCCAATACGATGCTTTTATTTTTATAATAATTCTCTTTTTATTTGATCTCCAATAAAAAATGTATAATTACATTTTTTGAATCACAATTCTTTCTTAATGTCAAATTCCTATAAAGATGTTGTTTTTTTACATTTTATTATAATTCTCTCTTTTTTCAGAACTCCAACTTTTGTTTGTTTTTTTATATATATATATTTTTATTTTGTATTATTATAAGTTTCTCTTCGTTTCAAACTCCAATAACATGTTGCTGATCACCGAGTCTATATTTTAGGGTCACGAGCCTCATACCACGTCACAGTGTCTTTTTTCCCTCCTCCGGTCCGTGAAGGCAGCACGAGCGCTGGTTTATTAGCGCAGGACAAACAGCAGCTGGGACCATCAGTCCACACACACACTCAAGTGTCCCGCTAACGTGCAGCACAGAGGACAACATGTGATGTAGATCTTCACCGATGGACGTTTACGACTCAAACTGAGAGGAAAGACACGTTTTGGACTTTTGTCCTGCAGAGACACAAACAGCCCGCCTCGGACGGACAGTCTGCAAACTCCTGGAGCAGCGCTACTAATAAGAACTTGTGGAGGGCAGTTGGTTTTGTGTTTTCGTTGTGGGGAAGTTGGAGAGATGTCTGAGCCAGAGAAGAGCGAGGACATTCCTGATGAGTCTGCAGGAAAAGGAAAAGGAATTCCAAACGGAGGGAATCCTGCAAAAAGCAAAGAGGTGAGAGTGAGTCAAGTCCCAGCTGATGCTTGTGCTGCTCACACTGAGCTGTGTCTCTCACATGACAGCAGTAAAGTGAGGAGGAGGAGGAGGAGGAGGATGATGGTGGTGGACTCTTGTCCCTTCAGCCTCATAAAGCAGTTAAACAGTGAAGGAGACAGTTGACACAAACTTCCAGCTCTCACAACATGTTGGTGACAAACTGTGTCTGCGCCTCTCTGATGGGACACTTTGGTTTCTGTGTCTCATCTGTTTAAAGAGTCACTTTGGAAACTAAGTCAGCTTCATGTGAAGGATTCATTTGAACACAAGGCAATGATTAATGTGCAGTTGGCCCGCTTTATGTCCCTTTAATGAAGTCAGAGTGTTAAAATCACTTCATTCTGTCCTGACAGACAGGACAAGACCTCGAGTGTCTCTGCAACCAACCTTTAGATCCACTGCCACTTCATCTGTGTGTCTTTAATGATGGATCAGTCAGTGTGTGACAAGCCAGGAATATAAGTTCAATATAATTAAAGTGACGTCTTCAGATTTCGCATTCGTACAACCAACAGTCCAAAACTCTGAGATGATGAATCGATGATCAAATAACTGCTCTTTTCTTTCCATGTGTTGATGATTTATAGTTTGATCTCAGCGATCCAACACAGCAGCTCACACACAAGCTCTTCCTCTGTGAAGCTGAGATCTGTGTGTTCAGACTGTCGCAGGTTTTCATTCAGCTGCATCATGATGAAAATAACAAACAGCTGAAAGCAGCGATTTCAGACTTCAGACAGTTTCTGATACTGGCATTGAAAATAACTCAACAGGTTTCATGACCAACAGACGCTCATTCATTTATGGTCGAACCTGTGCCGAGCCACGCCCTTCTTCTGCTCTGCCGTCGCCCCCTGTCGGTCTGTTGCAGAAACATTTTGGGGACGCGCTTCGACAGCTGGATTAAAAATATCCACCAGGTTTAGTGATGTTTGGACAATCAGCGCGTTCTCATCCCAACATGGCTGCTCTGTCAGTGGACTCTCACGTCTGAATGTGACGCGCTAGGCGACCTCCTGCGTCTGCTGTTGACATTCCAGGACGGCGTGTCAGTTTACGCCTGTTACTGTACATGCAGTGGTCTCAGAAAACATTTCAGTTTCTGCTCGTTAGACGCTGACGGTCTTTTGCACAATAAACTTACGTCTGTAAAACTTTTGGTTTATACGTTTATTTCCTTGTGCAACAAAAGCACGTGGTTAGGGTTAGAAATAAACGTCATAGTTTGGCTCTTCGTGCACACGGAGGGCAAACAGCGGTGTTCTGGTTGTAACACCAGGGTTTGTTGGACCCATCCACCAACCTTCCAGCTCTGTATATAACCAAGTTGACAGCAGCGCTATCGCCTGGCGACTTATCACACCGCCACAAAGGGTGCCTTTCTACATTGATATCTGACGCCAAAATCACTGACTGAGTGGCGGTATTGATGATATGGGAATGAGAACAGGCTGGACAAATTTTGCGTAATGTCAGTGCACTTGTTTGGAACAGGTGGCGCCCCCTATAGAGGGATTTCAAATTCATTTTACACACATGGTTCAATCTTATTATTTAACACATCCTGCCAGTTTTATAATGATTGGACGAACAGTTTCTGATTTACAGTGTGATGTGTTTTATGCCACACCCATTTGTTTGCACTTGTAGCGCCCCCTGGTGGTCGATGTGAATGAAACTGTCAGTGTTGTTTCAGGAACTTATGTGGACACATCCTGCAAGGGTCGTGATGATTAGTTAATCCCTCAGGAGCAGCGCTGGGCTTTGGAGCCAGTTTTACACAGTGGCCAAAAGTGGAATTACAGCGTCTGCATCCGTCACATGATGTCACGAGGCCCAAAAAGATTTTTCACATGAACTTTCATTGGGAACGAGACATCAGTGAATCAGTGGATAAATTATCTGTGAGTGTCAAACCCTGCAGAATGACTCGTTTCAGTATTAAGATAACATTTAGAAAGTCTAGAAGAGTCACACGATTTAATATGAGAAACTTTCATAGGAATGAACGAGGCCCCGCCTCCAAAGCTGCGCCCAGGTCTCCATGTGATTAGTTCAATGGTTATAGAGTTTGATCTATTTATGTGCTGAGCCACGCCCCTTTTAATGTTCATTGGTCAACAAGCTTTTGATTAGTTGTGTTAATCTTGGTTCAGAGATGATCCACAAAAGATTCAGTACAAAGCTCCTGCGGTTTAGGAGAGGATGTCGAAAATGTGTCTTTCAAAAAAATCCAAAATGGTGGAGCAGAGTTTGGAGGTTCTTGAGGCAGATTTGAAGAGTGAGTGAAGATGTCTGGACCAAGTGTCCTTTAATTCAGACTGACGGCGTAGGAGTTACGACCTTCTGACCTTTAGTCATGGCGCCCCAGTCCTTCTGGCTTGAACCCGTAATAATAACAGCGTGTGTGTTTCAGGATTTCGACCTGGCGGCCATCTACGTGTCGGACGCTCAGTACAACAGGAACATCTACTTCGACACGTCGCCTCAGGCTGTGAGGTGAGGCGTGAACATTTTTAATCTCCTGAAACTCACAGCTCAGAACCTCTGACGCTAAACTTCACAGTTTGATCACCTCAGTTTTTTTTCATGATTCTTAAAGCACAGGTCTGATTTACTGATTCTCTTCATGTTCAAACCAGCTGTGAATGTATCTGTGTACAAGCACTGTGTGCTGTGGATGTTTCCTGTTTCCTCCTGATGAAAGCACATGTTAGTGTCTGTACAGATTTACGTCTTCAGTAGGAACCGACGGACGTGTGTGTGTTTTCAGGCTGTATCTGCGCTACAACCACTGGATCCCTCAGGTGCTCCTCTACTTCTTCATCCTGGTCGATCTGTCTCTGGCCATCTTCGAGGAGCCGGCCGTCTTCCCTCTTCCTGTATGGGTAAGATGGCCGCCGCTGTCTGACACACAAACACGCTCCTGTTTCATGCTTCCTCTGTTTATTACGTGCACCTCATTGGAAGAAAAAACCAACACTCACTCTGAAGCTTGTCTGCAGTTATTTTAATATTTCGACCAAATGTGTATAAAAGTCAAACATGATTTTTAATTTCTGTTCAACTTCTGAGAGCCAATCAGATTCAAGTATCTCATGTGGTCATCATCTGATCTGTAACGTGGAATTCAAACAGACTGAGTGGGATCTAAAGTCACCAGCTGAGAGTCTTAAACCAGTTTAAACCAGTACCTCAGACCGGTGTGTGTGTCCTTGTGTTTTCAGGCCACCATGCTGGTGGAGCTGCTCTGTCTGCTCGTCTTCACCATTCGACTCGTTCACTACGCCAAAGTGATCCCTCGAGACAAGTTCTGGAAAGATCCCAAAAACATCTGCATCATCGTCATCCTCGTGGTAGGAGGGGCTTAACTACATCATCAGTCTGGTGGGAGGGGCTTATTAACAGCATCAGTCTGGCGGGAGGGGCTTAACTACATCATCAGTCTGGTGGGAGGGGCTTATTAACAGCATCAGTCTGGTGGGAGGAGCCTCTTCAACTGAAAGCAGACAGCTGACAGCTGAAGCATTAATGACGAGGCTGCTGGTACCAAACTGAAACTTTTTCCATTAAATAAATTTTACCTTCCAGATCAAACAGCGAGCTCGCCGGCCTGTGAGCGAGCTCGCTGTTTGATAACATGTTGCACAGATTTTCTTTCAGTAACGTCATTGTTTGGAGTAAGAAACATATCGCAGAGGACGTTGAGCAGACGTTAAACACCAGACAATCCCTGTTGTGTTGTAACATTTCAACAATGTTGCAGCAACGTAAATTAAGGCAACTGTAATGTTGCGGTAACGTTGTTACAGTGTGAAAGGACAGAATCGTGACGTTGCAGTGAGTCACTGGGTTTGAAGGGTGTGTAGCTCGTGTGCTAACCAGCTAGCTGTTAGTGAATGTGAGGCTCGTCCTCGAGGCAGCAGATAAAGAAGAATCTCCTCATGATGTTTGGACAGACTGGGCCCCGATCACGCACAAAACGAGAGGTGCACCAGACTGGCTTTTTAAAAATTGAATTCCACAGTGGAAAAAAATAAACACACTCTGCGCTTTTTTATTGTTGCCAGGCAACCAGGGACTCACCTCCTTATTCAAACATGTCATGTTGAGGCAGAGGGTGCTGTCTGTAGCTCTGGTTGAGGGTGAGAGGCTGTCAGCAGATAAACAGAGATCTGTGTGGGTACATGAGACCCTAAAAAAGAGGCTGGATCATGGGGAGTACCACCAGTTGGTCCAGGAGCTTCTCCTCCATCATGGACGTTTACAGTACTGCACTTATCTGCTGTTTTCTATTGACATGGTGCTAACTGTGCTTTGTAAAGTCGTATAGCTCTGGGTATCCAGCAACCACTACCACCAGTTTCTCCTCCATTGGTTACCAACTGTAAACTTGGACAATGGGGAAAAAAGATGACATGGGGCGCTTTTCCACTTTGAGTTAAAGTTTTTTTTAACGCCAAAGCGCAGAGACTCGAGGCCCAAAAACGCAACAACTACAAAAAGGCACCTCCGGCTGCTGGAACGCTTCCTGTGTGATCAGGGCCTGAGAGGAACAGGAGGTTGAATTCTTTGAGTTTCTGGATTCGGACAGCGTAGCCCACTCTGCGTAGACTTGCAGAGAGTGAGTGTAAACATGTGCAAGAGTTTGGACTCGGGGACGAGGTTATGTCCTGGTGACAGTTGGTGAGCGATGCAGTTTGGAGCCAGGTCACTTCCTGGTTTTTGCTGTGAGCAGAGTTCCTGTCTGTTAGCTGCAGGGTCAGAATGTGCTGAGAAGACTTTCTGTCTGTTGTTGTGAAACAACCTTTAGCCGGTGAAGCTGCATCGTCAGCACCTTTAAAGCAGAAAGGCTTCCTGGTGACTCAGTGACTGAGGCGACCAATCAGGATCCGTGAAATAATCTGAAATACTGCTGCTCTTTACTCACTGCCTGACAGTGGTAGTTTCTGTAGTCTGAACCTTTCTCTGCTCACTCCTTCATCTTCATGTGCTGTCAGATGAGCGTCTCAGATGATCATAGTTTTGTTGCTCAGTGAATCACTGAGAGCAGGAATGTGTTGCAGGATCCCTCCAGCCTGACAGAGAGTGAGTGGACGCTCTGCAGCCGCTCATCACATATTAGAGCAGGACGATGAAGTCTGACTTGAACCATTAATATGATCAATGGTTATTTGATGTCGGTCCTTGTTAACATTTTTCCAGGAGGATAATAATAAAGAATAAATAACATCAAGGCATTACATTAAAAGGAGGAACAAAAAATATTGACAAAAAAGTTTTAGCTCATTATACCGACATTGAAACATTTCAAACACGGAGGTGAGATTAGAAAGTGTGAACAAACCTTTCAGATGTGACAAGAAGCTCATTTCTTTATAATTGACAGACAGAATACAAACAAAACAAACAAGGGACATACAAACTGGACAATTACACACATACACATGCACATCATTTTGACATTACATAATTTTCCACTGGTGCCCATGGTTCAACATATTCTGCCTCATTATTTTGCAACCTGAAAGTTTATAGTTTCTGTTGCTGCAGTGATCCGTGCTGTCTGATTAAATTCAATGACTTGTGATTACTTTCTTTGTGACCACACATACAGAGAGGAAGACCTTTTTATCCTTTAATGAAACTCTATTAAAAGTGTGTACATCTCCCAGTTTACATGACTCTGGTGTGAGAGGAATACTTATGCTAACGTGGCTCATTGCCTGTTTTGTTAAACCAAGCCATCTTTAAAGCCACAGTGTGCAGGAATTCCTCCCCTCTAACGCTGAAGTCGTTTACTGCATTCAAACAGATAGCGCACTCTAGTACGGAGCCCCTTAAAGATCAAGTCAGGAGATTTTTTTTTGGACTTTTGCATTACCTCACAATACTTTTGTGTCCCCTCGCAATACTTTTGCGTCACCTCGCAATACTTTTGTGTCCCCTCGCAATACTTTTGTGTCCCCTAGCAATACTTCTGCGTTACCTCGCAATACTTTTGCGTTACTTTGCAATACTTTTGTGTCCCCTCGCAATACTTTTGCGTCACCTCGCAATACTTTTGTGTCCCCTCGCAATACTTTTGTGTCCCCTAGCAATACTTCTGCGTTACCTCGCAATACTTTTGCGTTACTTTGCAATACTTTTGTGTCCCCTCGCAATACTTCTGCGTTACCTCGCAATACTTTTGCGTTACTTTGCAATACTTTTGTGTCCCCTTGCAATACTTTTGTGTCCCCTCGCAATACTTTTTCGTTACCTCGCAATACTTTTGCGTCACCTCGCAATACTTTTGTGTCCCCTAGCAATACTTTTGCGTCACCTCGCAATACTTTTGTGTCCCCTCGCAATACTTTTGTGTCCCCTAGCAATACTTCTGCGTTACCTCGCAATACTTTTGCGTTACTTTGCAATACTTTTGTGTCCCCTTGCAATACTTTTGTGTCCCCTCGCAATACTTTTTCGTTACCTCGCAATACTTTTGCATTGCCTCGCAATACTTTTGTGTCCCCTCGCAATACTTTTGTGTCCCCTCGCAATACTTTTGCGTTACCTCGCAATACTTTTGTGTCCTCTAGCAATACTTTTGCGTTACCTCGCAATACTTTTGCGTCACCTCGCAATACTTTTGTGTCCCCTAGCAATACTTTTGCATCACCTCGCAATACTTTTGTGTCCCCTAGCAATACTTTTGTGTCCCCTAGCAATACTTCTGCGTTACCTCGCAATACTTTTGCGTTACTTTGCAATACTTTTGTGTCCCCTCGCAATACTTTTGTGTCCCCTAGCAATACTTTTGCGTTACCTCGCAATACTTTTGCGTTACTTTGCAATACTTTTGTGTCCCCTCGCAATACTTTTTCGTTACCTCGCAATACTTTTGTGTCCCCTTGCAATACTTTTGTGTCCCCTCGCAATACTTTTGCATTACCTCGCAATACTTTTGTGTCCCCTTGCAATACTTTTGTGTCCCCTCGCAATACTTTTGTGTCCCCTCGCAATACTTTTGCGTTACCTCGCAATACTTTTGCGTTACCTCGCAATACTTTTGTGTCCCCTAGCAATACTTTTGCATTACCTGGCAATACTTTTGTGTCCCCTTGCAATAGTTTTGTGTCCCCTCGCAATACTTTTGCATTACCTCGCAATACTTTTGTGTCCCCTCGCAATACTTTTGTGTCCCCTAGCAATACTTTTGCGTTACCTCGCAATACTTTTGTGTCCCCTCGCAATACTTTTGCGTTACCTCGCAATACTTTTGTGTCCCCTTGCAATACTTTTGTGTCCCCTCGCAATACTTTTGCGTTACCTCGCAATACTTTTGTGTCCCCTCGCAATACTTTTGTGTCCCTTCGCAATACTTTTGCGTTACCTCGCAATACTTTTGTGTCCCCTTGCAATACTTTTGTGTCCCCTCGCAATACTTTTGCATTACCTCGCAATACTTTTGTGTCCCCTCGCAATACTTTTGTGTCCCCTCGCAATACTTTTGCGTTACCTCGCAATACTTTTGTGTCCCCTCGCAATACTTTTGTGTCCCCTCGCAATACTTTTGTGTCCCCTCGCAATACTTTTGCGTTACCTCGCAATACTTTTGTGTCCCCTCGCAATACTTTTGTGTCCCCTCGCAATACTTTTGCGTTACCTCGCAATACTTTTGTGTCCCCTCGCAATACTTTTGTGTCCCCTCGCAATACTTTTGTGTCCTCTCGCAATACTTTTGTGTCCCCTCGCAATACTTTTGCGTTACCTCGCAATACTTTTGTGTCCCCTAGCAATACTTTTGTGTCCCCTCGCAATACTTTTGCGTTACCTCGCAATACTTTTGCATTACCTCGCAATACTTTTGTGTCCCCTTGCAATACTTTTGCGTTACTTTGCAATACTTTTGTGTCCCCTCGCAATACTTTTTCGTTACCTCGCAATACTTTTGCGTCACCTCGCAATACTTTTGTGTCCCCTAGCAATACTTTTGCGTCACCTCGCAATACTTTTGTGTCCCCTCGCAATACTTTTGTGTCCCCTAGCAATACTTCTGCGTTACCTCGCAATACTTTTGCGTTACTTTGCAATACTTTTGTGTCCCCTAGCAATACTTTTGCGTCACCTCGCAATACTTTTGTGTCCCCTCGCAATACTTTTGTGTCCCCTAGCAATACTTCTGCGTTACCTCGCAATACTTTTGCGTTACTTTGCAATACTTTTGTGTCCCCTTGCAATACTTTTGTGTCCCCTCGCAATACTTTTTCGTTACCTCGCAATACTTTTGCATTGCCTCGCAATACTTTTGTGTCCCCTCGCAATACTTTTGTGTCCCCTCGCAATACTTTTGCGTTACCTCGCAATACTTTTGTGTCCTCTAGCAATACTTTTGCGTTACCTCGCAATACTTTTGCGTCACCTCGCAATACTTTTGTGTCCCCTAGCAATACTTTTGCATCACCTCGCAATACTTTTGTGTCCCCTAGCAATACTTTTGTGTCCCCTAGCAATACTTCTGCGTTACCTCGCAATACTTTTGCGTTACTTTGCAATACTTTTGTGTCCCCTCGCAATACTTTTGTGTCCCCTAGCAATACTTTTGCGTTACCTCGCAATACTTTTGCGTTACTTTGCAATACTTTTGTGTCCCCTCGCAATACTTTTTCGTTACCTCGCAATACTTTTGTGTCCCCTTGCAATACTTTTGTGTCCCCTCGCAATACTTTTGCATTACCTCGCAATACTTTTGTGTCCCCTTGCAATACTTTTGTGTCCCCTCGCAATACTTTTGTGTCCCCTCGCAATACTTTTGCGTTACCTCGCAATACTTTTGCGTTACCTCGCAATACTTTTGTGTCCCCTAGCAATACTTTTGCATTACCTGGCAATACTTTTGTGTCCCCTTGCAATAGTTTTGTGTCCCCTCGCAATACTTTTGCATTACCTCGCAATACTTTTGTGTCCCCTCGCAATACTTTTGTGTCCCCTAGCAATACTTTTGCGTTACCTCGCAATACTTTTGTGTCCCCTCGCAATACTTTTGCGTTACCTCGCAATACTTTTGTGTCCCCTTGCAATACTTTTGTGTCCCCTCGCAATACTTTTGCGTTACCTCGCAATACTTTTGTGTCCCCTCGCAATACTTTTGTGTCCCTTCGCAATACTTTTGCGTTACCTCGCAATACTTTTGTGTCCCCTTGCAATACTTTTGTGTCCCCTCGCAATACTTTTGCATTACCTCGCAATACTTTTGTGTCCCCTCGCAATACTTTTGTGTCCCCTCGCAATACTTTTGCGTTACCTCGCAATACTTTTGTGTCCCCTCGCAATACTTTTGTGTCCCCTCGCAATACTTTTGTGTCCTCTCGCAATACTTTTGTGTCCCCTCGCAATACTTTTGCGTTACCTCGCAATACTTTTGTGTCCCCTCGCAATACTTTTGTGTCCCCTCGCAATACTTTTGCGTTACCTCGCAATACTTTTGCATTACCTCGCAATACTTTTGTGTCCCCTTGCAATACTTTTGCGTTACTTTGCAATACTTTTGTGTCCCCTCGCAATACTTTTTCGTTACCTCGCAATACTTTTGCGTCACCTCGCAATACTTTTGTGTCCCCTAGCAATACTTTTGCGTCACCTCGCAATACTTTTGTGTCCCCTCGCAATACTTTTGTGTCCCCTAGCAATACTTCTGCGTTACCTCGCAATACTTTTGCGTTACTTTGCAATACTTTTGTGTCCCCTAGCAATACTTTTGCGTCACCTCGCAATACTTTTGTGTCCCCTCGCAATACTTTTGTGTCCCCTAGCAATACTTCTGCGTTACCTCGCAATACTTTTGCGTTACTTTGCAATACTTTTGTGTCCCCTTGCAATACTTTTGTGTCCCCTCGCAATACTTTTTCGTTACCTCGCAATACTTTTGCATTGCCTCGCAATACTTTTGTGTCCCCTCGCAATACTTTTGTGTCCCCTCGCAATACTTTTGCGTTACCTCGCAATACTTTTGTGTCCTCTAGCAATACTTTTGCGTTACCTCGCAATACTTTTGCGTCACCTCGCAATACTTTTGTGTCCCCTAGCAATACTTTTGCATCACCTCGCAATACTTTTGTGTCCCCTAGCAATACTTTTGTGTCCCCTAGCAATACTTCTGCGTTACCTCGCAATACTTTTGCGTTACTTTGCAATACTTTTGTGTCCCCTCGCAATACTTTTGTGTCCCCTAGCAATACTTTTGCGTTACCTCGCAATACTTTTGCGTTACTTTGCAATACTTTTGTGTCCCCTCGCAATACTTTTTCGTTACCTCGCAATACTTTTGTGTCCCCTTGCAATACTTTTGTGTCCCCTCGCAATACTTTTGCATTACCTCGCAATACTTTTGTGTCCCCTTGCAATACTTTTGTGTCCCCTCGCAATACTTTTGTGTCCCCTCGCAATACTTTTGCGTTACCTCGCAATACTTTTGCGTTACCTCGCAATACTTTTGTGTCCCCTAGCAATACTTTTGCATTACCTGGCAATACTTTTGTGTCCCCTTGCAATAGTTTTGTGTCCCCTCGCAATACTTTTGCATTACCTCGCAATACTTTTGTGTCCCCTCGCAATACTTTTGTGTCCCCTAGCAATACTTTTGCGTTACCTCGCAATACTTTTGTGTCCCCTCGCAATACTTTTGCGTTACCTCGCAATACTTTTGTGTCCCCTTGCAATACTTTTGTGTCCCCTCGCAATACTTTTGCGTTACCTCGCAATACTTTTGTGTCCCCTCGCAATACTTTTGTGTCCCTTCGCAATACTTTTGCGTTACCTCGCAATACTTTTGTGTCCCCTTGCAATACTTTTGTGTCCCCTCGCAATACTTTTGCATTACCTCGCAATACTTTTGTGTCCCCTCGCAATACTTTTGTGTCCCCTCGCAATACTTTTGCGTTACCTCGCAATACTTTTGTGTCCCCTCGCAATACTTTTGTGTCCCCTCGCAATACTTTTGTGTCCCCTCGCAATACTTTTGCGTTACCTCGCAATACTTTTGTGTCCCCTCGCAATACTTTTGTGTCCCCTCGCAATACTTTTGCGTTACCTCGCAATACTTTTGTGTCCCCTCGCAATACTTTTGTGTCCCCTCGCAATACTTTTGTGTCCTCTCGCAATACTTTTGTGTCCCCTCGCAATACTTTTGCGTTACCTCGCAATACTTTTGTGTCCCCTAGCAATACTTTTGTGTCCCCTCGCAATACTTTTGCGTTACCTCGCAATACTTTTGCATTACCTCGCAATACTTTTGTGTCCCCTTGCAATACTTTTGCGTTACTTTGCAATACTTTTGTGTCCCCTCGCAATACTTTTTCGTTACCTCGCAATACTTTTGCGTCACCTCGCAATACTTTTGTGTCCCCTAGCAATACTTTTGCGTCACCTCGCAATACTTTTGTGTCCCCTCGCAATACTTTTGTGTCCCCTAGCAATACTTCTGCGTTACCTCGCAATACTTTTGCGTTACTTTGCAATACTTTTGTGTCCCCTAGCAATACTTTTGCGTCACCTCGCAATACTTTTGTGTCCCCTCGCAATACTTTTGTGTCCCCTAGCAATACTTCTGCGTTACCTCGCAATACTTTTGCGTTACTTTGCAATACTTTTGTGTCCCCTTGCAATACTTTTGTGTCCCCTCGCAATACTTTTTCGTTACCTCGCAATACTTTTGCATTGCCTCGCAATACTTTTGTGTCCCCTCGCAATACTTTTGTGTCCCCTCGCAATACTTTTGCGTTACCTCGCAATACTTTTGTGTCCTCTAGCAATACTTTTGCGTTACCTCGCAATACTTTTGCGTCACCTCGCAATACTTTTGTGTCCCCTAGCAATACTTTTGCATCACCTCGCAATACTTTTGTGTCCCCTAGCAATACTTTTGTGTCCCCTAGCAATACTTCTGCGTTACCTCGCAATACTTTTGCGTTACTTTGCAATACTTTTGTGTCCCCTCGCAATACTTTTGTGTCCCCTAGCAATACTTTTGCGTTACCTCGCAATACTTTTGCGTTACTTTGCAATACTTTTGTGTCCCCTCGCAATACTTTTTCGTTACCTCGCAATACTTTTGTGTCCCCTTGCAATACTTTTGTGTCCCCTCGCAATACTTTTGCATTACCTCGCAATACTTTTGTGTCCCCTTGCAATACTTTTGTGTCCCCTCGCAATACTTTTGTGTCCCCTCGCAATACTTTTGCGTTACCTCGCAATACTTTTGCGTTACCTCGCAATACTTTTGTGTCCCCTAGCAATACTTTTGCATTACCTGGCAATACTTTTGTGTCCCCTTGCAATAGTTTTGTGTCCCCTCGCAATACTTTTGCATTACCTCGCAATACTTTTGTGTCCCCTCGCAATACTTTTGTGTCCCCTAGCAATACTTTTGCGTTACCTCGCAATACTTTTGTGTCCCCTCGCAATACTTTTGCGTTACCTCGCAATACTTTTGTGTCCCCTTGCAATACTTTTGTGTCCCCTCGCAATACTTTTGCGTTACCTCGCAATACTTTTGTGTCCCCTCGCAATACTTTTGTGTCCCTTCGCAATACTTTTGCGTTACCTCGCAATACTTTTGTGTCCCCTTGCAATACTTTTGTGTCCCCTCGCAATACTTTTGCATTACCTCGCAATACTTTTGTGTCCCCTCGCAATACTTTTGTGTCCCCTCGCAATACTTTTGCGTTACCTCGCAATACTTTTGTGTCCCCTCGCAATACTTTTGTGTCCCCTCGCAATACTTTTGTGTCCTCTCGCAATACTTTTGTGTCCCCTCGCAATACTTTTGCGTTACCTCGCAATACTTTTGTGTCCCCTCGCAATACTTTTGTGTCCCCTCGCAATACTTTTGCGTTACCTCGCAATACTTTTGCATTACCTCGCAATACTTTTATGTCTCCTTGCAATACTTTTGTGTCCTCTCGCAATACTTTTGCGTTACCTCGCAATACTTTTGCGTTACCTCACAATACTTTTGTGTCCTCTCGCAATACTTTTGCGTTACCTCGCAATACTTTTGCGTTACCTCACAATACTTTTGTGTCCCCTCGCAATACTTTTGTGTCCTCTCGCAATACTTTTGTGTCCCATCGCAATACATTTTTGCGTTACCTCGCAATACTTTTGTGTCCCCTAGCAATGCTTTTGCGTTACCTCGCAATACTTTTGTGTCCCCTCGCAATACTTTTGCATTACCTCGCAATACTTTTGCGTTACCTCGCAATACTTTTGTGTCCCCTTGCAATACTTTTGCGGTCCCTCACAATACTTTTGTGTTCCATCACAATACTTTTGCGTTACCTCGCAATACTTTTGCGTTACACCTGATTAAGTCACATCCTGTTATTTGCTCTGTAAACCTAACGTTACAGCAGCCTACAAGCATGCTGTGTCAATAAATCAGCTCAGACACTGTTAGAAATGTAGTATTTAGCCTAATAACATCATGCTACAGCAGTGATAACGTCAGCTTTAGTCAAATGGCTCTAGCTCTCCTGCTAAATGTCATAAACTCATTTTCCTTGTATGTTGACATGATAATGGACGCGTTTCCCAGATCACTCTTAGCTTAAGAAGATCTTTCACTAAGAAGGAGTTGTAAGATCGAGCTGACCCACTCTTAACAGTCTTCTTAGCCACCAAACGCTCACAGATCCAGCCGCGTCAGGCACATTAATATTACACTGAGCAAGGAGATGTTACAACAGTGCGCGCCGTATATATTTTGATCTATTTTATACTTCAGATTTATATTGTTTAGCATTAATTGGTGACAGAAAAGAACGAATTTCATTCTGCAGGGAAACACGTGTCCTTACTGTGCATATGACAATAAACACTTTGAACCTTGTTTTATGAAGACCCTGTGTGCGCTGAAAGCTGTGGCACAAGTTACGCACTGAAATCTGGCGGAAGAAAAATAATCAATTTTTGCCAATAAATAGCTGAAAATATTTCACACTGTCCCTTTAATTTTATAGCAATCCCATAACAGATGAAACAAAGTTCCTCAGTTTAAAACAGTTCTCAGAGAATATGTGACAGAGCTTAGTTACTCCATTATCCTTCCAGCTTTTCCAGCTAATGATCTTTTTATTCACTGTTATATTTGAGTTCGGCTATATTGGTTGGTTTATTGAGGTATCTGTGTTCAAGAATCTTTTACATGACTTAAAAATGTTAAATGACACTTCAGTGTTCAGTTCTTCATGAAATGTAGACATTTTGTGCCAATGTTTAAGTTTTGCAACATGTTCTCTTCAATGTGTTTCCAATCTTTAATCACACAGGTATCAAATAACATATTTATTTGCTGACAACCAAATGATAAATAATAGTGAAAAAAGTTGGGAAGCTGCAGTCCACCTTTCTGTTTGGATTAGAAACATCGTGCCGTTTCACCATGCCGTATAAATGCTGAAATTGTTACAGGCAACATTCTCAGAATGTAGTTGACAGTAGGACGAATATTCATTTTCCCCACAGAGATGCGGGAAGGCTCGACCAACCATCAATATTTGCTTTTATTTTATTAAAAGTCTGAGTGAGATTTACGTCCCGTGTTTGACAGATGCTTGATGTAACTCTTAATCCTAGATATGTTATTGCTGTTTGTTTCCATTTAATTTTAGTATTGCGTACACATGTGACACCGCAGGTTTTGTTTAAAGGCAGCAACTCATGTCTCCCAGTTGACCTGACAGTGACCCATGTGGAGTAATGATCTGATTGAGATGGAAAAGTGAGGATTCCACATCGGTTAAATATAAAATAATGTCGTCGCAATACAGTGATATGTTACGCGTTTGGCCTCCAATTTGTTTACTTTTAATATTATTATAAGATCTTACTTTCTCAGCCAGTGGCTCAGTGACAAAAGAAAGTCCTGAAACTGGGCGTCCTTGTTTTACACCTCGGTGAAGAAGTGAAGACGTCTTTGTCATTTCATTTATTCATCTGCTGCTAAATGTGTTTAAAGCTGTGTCAAACATGAGAACAAAGTGTTTGACTCGTGTGTGTGTGTGTGTGTGTGTGCGTGTGTGTGTGTGTGTGTGTGTGTGTGTGTGTGTGTGGTGCAGCTCACTCTGGTCGATATGATCATCTATGGAGCGCTGAAGGCCACAAACTGTTTCGCTGTCCGCTGGTCCAGAGTCCTGCGCCCGCTGCTGCTGGTCAACATCACAGAGGGACGGCAGGTAACCTGTCTCACCTGTCTCACCTGTGTCACCCGTCTCACCCGTGTCACCTGTCTCACCCGTCTCACCTGTGTCACCTGTCTGAACCCACAGTCGGCAGCCATGCTTTCATTCGTGTCGTCATGACATCTTATGAGGTTAATTTGATGGTTTTGACTCCTTT
Source organism: Epinephelus lanceolatus (assembly GCF_041903045.1). NCBI lineage: Eukaryota > Metazoa > Chordata > Actinopteri > Perciformes > Serranidae > Epinephelus > Epinephelus lanceolatus. The sequence continues at coordinate 49,696,881 of NC_135736.1, forward strand.
GATCAAATTAGGGCTGTTAAACTCTGATTATTATTATTCAGCTTTTTAAAACAGTTTTGCAGTCCAGATTAAACAGGTGAAGGTTTTTTGGTTGGGAATCAAATAAACATAAATAAAGTGACTTTCTGATCTGGACCTTTTAGATTTATTTCTTCTACAACAGTGTGGACGAAGAGACAAAATGGCAGCACGCAGTGAACCCAGACAGACCCATTTTGTGTCGAGGGTCATAAGTGTCCTCTGTCTCTAACGTTGAGCATGAGTGAGCCTTCATGCGACGCTCGGAGCGCCATTTTCTGATGTTTCAACCTGACGCAGGAAGCTGCTGTAACATGACGTCACATGGTCCGATCTGCTCTAAACGTCACCTGCTGGATGAAAATCCAGGCCTGAAGAGTCACAGCACCACCTACTGACAACAGGAAGTTTAATGTGACACAGATTGTTCACGTTAACATGGTTCACACATGAGGAATAATCACTGCATGTTCTCTAGCACCACCTAGTGGACACAGGAAGTTGTACAGAATTAGCAGTAGGTCATTTCCAGCGTCACGCACTCCAAGCAGGAAATACCATCTAATTCCTGCAAGCTGTGTCTGACTTTCATTTAAGTCACGGCCGCATCAACCAGCGTCCCAGCAGCACTCCTATATGGTGCGAAGGCCCGCTCATCGCTGCTTGTAGCTTTAATTTCTTTTTCTACTTTCAAGAAGTAAAACGAACCAGAAAATCATCCTCACTGCTTGACGACTCCATTTTGTCCTCTGTCGCAAACTTTCAATATAAAATAAACAATGAATAGCGTCAGAGGCTGCAGGGATTCTGTGTGAAGCGATTTTTATCGGATAACAGATTTTAAAAAACGCATGTAATAAATCCAGACTTGGTGTGAAAAGGCCTTGAGTGAATGAATTTTGTAACATTTTCTATCTTCTCTTTCTCGTCCAGTCATTAACCTGAGTTGGCGATTAAAAATTATTTAAATATACATTTTTAGTAATGTGAAGAAAATAAGATTGTCATACCAGGCGTTAAGAAGACGTTAAGAGAGTGGTCATGTGATCGGGGGCGGTGCGTTCAGGTGTCTCACTCTGTAGTGGTATCTCATCACTGATGATCCTGATTGTGTTCTGTTGAACTCTACTGTTTAAACTTCCTGCTGCCAAATGTTTGAGCCGACGGCGCCTGAACGCATCATTAGTTTGTGTCTGTGTTGAAGAGGACGGAGCGTTCAAGTCCTCCGGGAGAACGAGCAGCTTCATCAGCTCTGTTTGTTTGTTTGTGTTCAGCTCCGCAGAGCGTTCAGGAGCATCCGGAACGCTCTGCCTCAGATCTTCTACGTCTTCCTGCTCTTCATGTTCAGCGTCCTCATCTTCTCCCTCATGGCGCTCAAACTGCTGGGCAAACGGTGAGAGGACTTCCTGTTACTCATTTATAATCTGATATTTAAGGCGGCTTTAAAGGAGCTGTGTGTGAACGCTGCTGAGGCGGCAGGAGTCAGATTAAAGGTGCATTTCCACATCTCCATGTCAGTAAGAGCAGCTGGGACAGTGTGAACCTTCTGTCAGTTATGAATCTGAGGTTCTTTGAGGCTCATTGTTTATTTCACGTTTTACAAAACAAAATATATAAAGAAGAGTGATTGTGTGTGTTTTCTGTGCAGAGGTCTGAAGACTATCGACGGACAGCCGTACTTCACCAACTACCTGGAGATTGTCTTCGACCTGTACGTCCTCGTCACCACGGCCAACAGCCCTGACGTCATGTGAGACTTTCAGACTCTTCTTTGTGTCTTCACTTGGATTTGATCGTGACCTTTGACCTCCTCCAGAAACCACCATCAGCTCAAATTTCATCCCTTTAGTTTGACATTTGAAGTCACACAGAACATTTACAAACTCTGAAGTATTTGAAAATATTTTGCTTTAATTTTTCTGCTTCCTGATAAAAAATGAGTTGATTAAACTTTTCATGCAGCAGTAAATTTCACATCAGCTTTAATGATTTGAAACGGATTTTCAACTTAATTATATTTTTCTATTACATTTTTCCACCTGCACAGCAGCCACCTTCTTTTTAAAGATGTCAGTTTTGCATCTGTGAGGATGAATTATCAAAAAAGTTTTAAGAATTACTTCGTAAGGATCTTCATTCATGCGTCTGACGAGAGGGAAGCTTCCACAGAAAAAGAAGAAGGAAGTGACTCTTTGAGAAACGCTTATCTGTTTTATCTGAACGTTTTGTTTTCTGCCTCTGGTTGGCAGGATGCCAGCGTACAACACCAGCTTCGTCTTCGCCATCTTCTTCATCCTGTATATCCTCATCAACACCTACATCTTCATGTCCGTCTTCTTGGCCGTCGTCTACAACAACTACAAGAAATACCTGAAGGTACGATGGAGTCACAGTCTGAAACACGCAGCTGTTTTAGAAAAACACATCGAACATCAAAGTTTCTCTGAGATTCAGTCGCTCCAGCAACAACCGAGTCCTCATCTTTTCTCTCTTAATGTCAAACAGAATCCAACCTCAGGTACGGTGGCTCTGAGGTGCCAAAACAAAAAACAGTTAGCAAAAGTGTAAACAAATGACATTTAATGAAACATTTGAACAAAACACAAAACAAGACTGTTTACAAAACAAAATGATTTCTTTTATTTCTTTAATGTGACTTTGACATTGTGAAGTGTTTTTTGTCTTTGACTGTTTCAGTTGGTTAAACTTTAAAAAGTTGTGAACATATTTATATCATGTTGTTCTAAGAAACACATTTCATTTGCAAACTATCACAATTTTTTGTTTTACAAATGTATGTCTCATATACGTATGTTAGGCTCTATAATATCTGGTATATATTTAACTAATTCATGTCTTAGATTCCAATTTAATTTTTTACTTGCGTGATTTTCTTTGATGCATATTTAATAATTGTAGTGCTGCGTTATTGAAGGGAGCCTGAGATCTAAGATTTTCATTTTCATAGTGACTTAGATCAATCAATCAGTCAATCAATTTTGTTTATAAAGCCCAATATCACAAATCACAGATGTCTGAATATCACACACACACACACTGCACTTCTTTTCACTTTGTTTAATTCTGCTGCCCGCCCGCGTGGAGTTCCTGTGGATTTATATTTACACATATTTTTACTCGTCACACAGCTTTTTGAGGGTTACCCGTCCTGGTGCAGGACCCTGCTCCATGCTAGCTCCAACAGCTTGACAGACCATCACAAAGGGGCGGGGCTTAGCAGAGGGTAAATGGTTGTGTGCATGACATTAAAGACCTTGAAGTAAATATTAGTTTTGGTCAGACAAACAAACACATGGAGGACCTGCAGACGCTCAATCAGCTCAGAAATATTTAAACCATCTCGCTGATGCTCTGACAGCTCAGTTTTATGTTCTGTCGCTCCACCAGGAGGAGGTACGGCAGCTGGTGAGGGCCAAAAGGCACAAGATGGTGCGAGCGTTCGCTGTGCTGCAGGAGCAGCGAGAGGAGGGCGGGGAGCCCGTGGTGAGCCAGGCTAACTGGAACCAAGTGGTCCGACTGGTCCAGCCCGACATCAGCAACGCCCACAGAGAGCTGCTGTGGAGCGTCTCTGACGACAACAACCAGGGCTGCATCGGTGGGTCGCACCACACACATACACACACACACACACACACTTATATATCAGTGTATTACATAGTGAATACATGTTTGTCCCCAGGATACAAAGCTCTCATTGGGGTTATTACTTTGCAGAGTGATGTGATCGGTACGATGGCATATCAGGACCATTGGAAGGCGAAAAATAAATAAATACGGAGCCAGAGGAGGCAGATAATATTCAGAGAAAAAAATTATTATATTTAGATCATTAATTTACGCAAAAAAAAAAAAAAAAAAAAATTACGAGAAAATAAGTTGAAAATGTCAGATATTCAGATAGTCTCTGAGATTATAGTCACAAATTTACAAGAATAAAAGTTAAATAGTCTCTTTTGAAATCACAAATATACAAAAAGAAACTGAAGTATTCTCTGACATTATAAATTCAGACATTTGCAAAAACCTCACAAATTAATCTCTGAGATTTTAAACTCATAACTTTATGAGAAAATAATCAGAGGTCTCCTGATATAGTCACAAATTAAAAGATTTAAAACTTGAATAGTCTTTGAGATTATAAGGTCAGACACTGGGGAAAAATATATGATTATAGTCACAAATTTAGGAGAATAAAAATCCAATAATTATTATAATAACATTATACGTTTAAAAATTTGCAAGAAAAAAAAATCAGAAACTCTCTGTGATTATGGTCCAAATTTTAGGATGAAAAAAAAACTGCTGAAAAAAAAAACTCAGAAACTGTCCAACATTAAACTCAGAAATGTATGAGAACAATTTATGATAAAATCCTGAAATACTCTCAGAGATTAAAAAGTTAAAAAAATGCTGGAAAACATGATGATGATTAAACAAATTTACAAGAACAATCAGCAAGAAAAAAAATCAGAAATTCTGTAATTATAGTCACAAATTGAAGATCAGAAAAATATTCTCTGAGACTATAAAGTCAGAAGTATGAGAAAAAACTCTCCGACATTTAAGTCACAAATTGATGAAAAAGCAATTTGAATGTTTTCTGAGATTATGAAGTGAAAAATGTGACAAACAAAAACAAAGACGACATATCTTCACTTTGTGATGTTGGATGATTCTCATCACATCCCAGATGAAGCCGCTTGCTGTGTTACACCTGCAGAGGATAAAATAATCAAATATACTTCATAATCAGATTCAGCTGTAAAAAGAACTCATGATTTGAGCCCAGAATCATTAATCATTATTCCAGCAAACACTGGTCGCACGGTGAAGCTCTGTTGGGTGTTATTAAATATTTTTGGCGTTTTCAATCAGATTGTTTTTGTGCACAAATTGACACAGACGTTCCAGCTCCTGTGGACTCAGTTTCATGGCAGCAGGACGCCTCAGAGCTTCGTGTATTTGACCTGTAACTGCGTGGTGGGGTTGATGGTTGGTAAGTTAGTGAACGAGACTTCAGTCACACGCTCAGCGACCGCTCCGTTCTGCACCGTCACACCCAGCTGCCCGCAGCAGCTCTCCGGCTGCTGGAGGTCACCTCTCAGCTCTCTGCAGAGTCACTATCTGCTCACTCATCTTCCTCATGGAGGAAGTCAAACTGCTTCATCATCCAGTTCAGCATTAATGTGAGAACTAACTGAGCAGAAGAGCTGATATCACATGAAGCCAGACACACAGAGCAGCCCACGTTATTGCATCATCACTCAGCGGGCAGCCTGCCACATTTATTCACACACACACACACACACACACACACACACACACACACACCGCTGTATTCCAATTCTGCACTAACCTCAGTATTCTGCTTAAAGGTATTTTAATCTGGGGGTGTGCGTGATTAGCCGTCTAAACGATTAAACGTCCGCCCCCTCGTTAGTCGGCACCAGAAATATTAGTTGGTTAGTCCACTTAGTGTTTTATTCATGTACAAGGCAGCTTAACTGTCATGCAGCCGCCCGCCACTAGTGGGTGCTACAGAGCGGTCAGACAGCAGTCCCCCTCCCCGCGGTAATGCTCCAGTAGACTGGAGTTTTAAACTGAAGAGATGTCCTCTCATAAACCAGCACGGTGTGGCAGCACTTTGATCCAGAACATGAAAACAGGCAGCATGTCGGCTGCCTGTTTTCATGTTAGCCTGTACGGACCGACGGCTGCTGTGCGACCGGTGCTCGCCACACACAGCCCAAATTGACATTGTTGACCCAGAGACACTGTGATCCCGCCCGGTCTGAGAAGAAAGCTTCAGGAAGTTAAATGGAAATTTCAGTTTATTTCAACCTGTCTCCTATCGTCCTAAATTTGTTTCAAGTGACTAGTGACATAGAAATAATAGTTAGCATGTTAGCCGTTAGCCTAGATACAGCCGGGGCGCATAGTAGCGTCAGACCTGTTAAAACGTAAGTGAACGGGCAACCTTCAAGTGCAAAGTTAGTCCACTAAACAAGCTTTTTTTCCACAAAGACCGCCTCATATCGTTAGGATAAATGTCAGAGAACATATAGAAAACGACATGTAAACGTGTTGTCTTACCTTACCGGTGTGCTGCCATGTTTGTTTACCATCTAGCTCTGCTTTCCAAAGCACGGCCGAAATATCGCGAGAACAAGCAGCAACAGCTGGAAGGCAGAACCGGACAGTAGCCTGAAAAGTTCATTCATTTCTTTTATGAAAGATTTATAGAATAATGGCTGACTTTTTGCCAGACTTTGACTTTGTGGAGGAGGAATTTGATTTTGCAGAGTTTGATGGCCGCCCTTATTTATTTGAGCCAGAATACACTGACGAAGAGCTTCATGAAATTGAAGAACGGAGGAGGAGAGAGAGAGAGGCGCAACAGGTAGAGGACGAGAGAGGAGGAATGGCTGCTGCAAGGCTGCGTAGCTCTGGAGATTGGTGGTGTACCTGTGAATGCTGTGCCCCAGTGCCCACAGAAGAGGAATGCCTCTGTTGCAAGGAATGGGACCGGTTGCAGCCTTATTTTCAAGGTCTGGATGTGACCGAGGACGGGACACCTCCACCTGGAGTAGTATCCAGCTGGGCTTTATCTAGAGCTCGCCAGATATATTTTGGCCGCGCTTTGGAAAGCAGAGCTAGATGGTAAACAAACATGGCAGCACACCGGTAAGGTAAGACAACATGTTTACATGTCGTTTTCTATATGTTCTCTGACATTTATCCTAACGATATGAGGCGGTCTTTGTGGAAAAAAAGCTTGTTTAGTGGACTAACTTTCACATCAACATCTGAAAAATTCATATTGTGATACTTGCAATATTTTGACTTGTTGACATATTGATGTCATACTGTTACCACGGCAACAACAAGCCTGGCTGACAGTGAAATTATTCCTGACTCCTCTGTGGTTCCAGTAAAAAGAGGAGCAGCTTCAGTAGTGTGGAATAAAGTGTGGCGTCCTGAATGTTTTCCTTCTCTTAGCGCTCAGAGGGAACTCATTCAGCGGCTCCTCTGGCAGCAGCACAGCGTCTCTCCCTCTCCTCTCTGATTCTGTCACAAACCTTTGCTGATGGAAACCTACGTGAATAAACTCCATATATGTGACTGTCTCATAACAGCCTGTCACAGGTTACAGCCTGATGGTTAGAGGAGAAATGGCAGAGCATAAAAACAGAGAAGAAAATCAGCTGTTGATTTATATATATAGATCCCAGGGGACATTTGTTTAAATGTGTAATTAGTGGTAGATTTGATTTAGTTGAACTATTAATATTGTGACAGGATCTGAATCTGACTCTGAGTTACTGTTGTTGTTCACAAACTGAAGACATGAAACATCATTTTAGTTTTTACTGAAGATTTGAAGCAAACTGTGAAACTACATCACTGATTCTGTTGATATTCTATCTTCTTAAATTAATAAAAAAAAAAACAGTTATTTTTACTTATTTGTCATATTGCCAAATACATCATTAAAGTCATCCTCTGCTGTGTCAACAACTCCTACATCCTTCAACCTTTACTATTAATATGGCAACTTTGGTTATAGTTATTAATTTAACTATTAATCAGAGTTGCAAATTAATAGTAAAGTGTATTTTATGAGACTGATATCATCAACTGGCTATCATTTTTCCCCTTCCAGGACTGGTGCCCCACGAGGTGATGTAATGTCAATTATGTCACATAATCTAACATAATTAATCATTATTATTGTTAATAATGATTAATTATCTGATACTGAAATTGGAGGCCTGTTACGAGGTCCGGTCCCAACATGTGGAAATAACACTTGGGACAGTAGGTGCAGTGACGGGAAGTACCCATAGCACCTACAATGCTTGTTTGTCACACACTGTAAATCATCATGTTAAACTAAGTCTTTTCTCTTGAGATTAAAAGACCCTCAAATGTGCAGCTCCATGTCTGAGTCTCTCTTATTATAAATCGTGTTTATGCCACAACAAAATTCTTTAACGTCACCGCAGAAACTTTGATCATGATTTATGTTTTATTTTTTTGATTGACAGGTAAGGTGGCGTTCGTCCAGCTGGCCGACCTCCTGAACATCGAGGTAATCACACTCAAGTCCAGACCACACCCATTCAACAGTGTGTGCCCCGCCCTCTACCAGTCGGCCCCCAGCCGCCTGCTCTGCCGATTGGTCCAACACCGGTGAGACAGACAGACAGACAAGTTGTATCTATACATGATTACTCTGTAGCAGCGGGTATCTATAAAGTTATGTTGACAGATGTCGTGAAATATTTGAGATGTTTTATAAAGTGCTCATCTTCTACACATAGCACCAATTTTACCTGGAGACTCAGTGACGGCCGTGAAAGCAGCTCTGTGTATTTAATGCAGTTTGTGTTGTTCACTCGACATCAACTGTCAAACAAACGGAGGTCTGAGGAGCGTCCTGGTTTGAGGAAGAAGTCTGTCAGACAGCCAAAGATGCTGCACCACATTCTTATGTCTCTGCGCTGGTGATAGCTCCGCCCGGCGGCGTCATGTTTTCAGGTTGTCTGTCTCATTCTCATGAATGTCAAATTTGGCACAAACGTTCACTTTGATGCAAGAATGAACTGATTAGATTTTAGTGGTCAAAGGTCAAAGGTCACTGTGATCTGGTCTGTCTCATTCTCTCAAACTCGACTCAAGTTCCTTATTGTTCAGAAACTCTGAGACAGACTCAGGAAACTTCTCTTAGACTGAACAGAAACTTTTAGAGCTGAAATACTTTGTGAACCACTTCGTACATTTTCAGTCACAGTGAAGTGGAGCTCCAGTCCCAGCTGGACGAGGACATCTAACTGGCCTACTGTCCTTGTCCCAGTATACAAGCACGGGAGGGGAATCCATTTATTGAGCCAAGTATGTGCGACTCCTCTACGATAGGTGGAGATATGCCCCCTTTCAGCTTGTTAGTATTGGACCTTTTTCCTGTTGACCTATTACGTCACAGACCAAACAATGGACAAACAAGTTAGCTACGGTTAGCTAGCTGCTAACTGCTACCATGGTGGACAACTTTACAGCTCTGTACATTTGGTCCGTCCAAAAAGTCACGGCTCTGGATGTAGATTTCTCCATGTTGTTACCGGCTTCTTCTTCTCTTACACATTTAATGCTATTGGACTTCCGGGTCAAAGCCCGGGGCGGAAACTGTGGAGCATGCTCAGAGCGCCTCGGCCAGTTTGGGTCTGATTGACTGTATACATGCAGGAGTCACATGATCTGGGTGTGTTAGTCCCACTGTGACACATTCACTGCAGGACCATTTCACTCACACTGACATGTTTACAGGGATTTTAAAAGTCTGTTTTAAGTCGGACTGACACCATAAATCAATATTCTGTGAGTCCAGGAAACATTCTGAGCATCAGAGTCTGAAATGTGACATGAACATTCATTTTCAGAGTTTCTTTAAACCCTCAGAACGTTCAGTGAAAATGAACTATGACCTGCAGAAACACATTGTAAAGGTTGATACAGACACACTGGAGTGCTTCTGTGTATGTGTGTGTGTGTTTCAGGGCCTTTGTGATCGTGTACGACCTCATCATTCTGGTGAACGCCGTGTTCATCGGCCTGGACGAGGAGAATCCGATGATCGCGAACTCTGAGTGGGTCTTCCTGGCTCTCTACCTGCTGGAGATCCTGCTGAAGCTCTACGTCTTCGAGCCCAGAGCGTTCTTCTCCAGACACAATTTCTGGAACTGGTGAGAGAGAGCTGACGCACACCGTCTGCACCCTGACGTCACCTTTACTGTCTGATAGAGATAGGGTTAGGGTCCAAATGAGCAAAGGATTCTGGGTAACACTGCAGTTTGTCTCCAGGCTGCTGGAGATAAAGTTCAGCAAGTGTTAATTTGAATGAAGTGAAGAAGAGATATCACACCTGAAACAGTTTTATTGCCCAGCAGGTTTGCACATCCGAGGAATCTGTCTTTGTGTTTTGGTGCGTAACAATAAACACGAGTCAAAAGACATTATAGAAAATAGTAAAATTAACATGAAGCATGTTTAAAGTTTGATATTCCTCTGTTGCCTCCTCAGGTGTTCACACCTGACACGTGTCTGAACGTCAGAAACTACTCATATTCAATCGTTCACTTCAACGCCTCTACATTGGCAACACAAGTATTATGTTTTTGGGTCCATCTATCCAGTTCTTATGAACTCACTATCTCAAGAACACCTTAAGGAATTTTTTTAATTTGGCACAAATGTCCACTTGGACTTAACAATGAAGTAAATAGTTTTTGGTGGTCAAATGTCACAGGTCAAGGTCAGTGCAACCTTGTTTGTCTTTTTCTCATGAACACAATATCTCAAGAAGGCTTTGAGGGATTTTTTTTCAAATTTGGCACAAACATTCACTTGGACCCAAGAATGAACTGGTCAGATTTTGGTGGTCAAGGGTCAAGATCACCTTGACCTCAATATCTTAAGAACACCTGAGGAAATTTTCTCAAATTTGGCACAAACATCCACACTTAGAGAATGAAATGATCAGATTTTCAGAGTCCAGAGGTCAGTGTGACCTCACTAAGAAAAACATGTTTTTGGCCGTAACTCAAGAATTCTTTTGCTAGTTATGATAAAACTTGACACAAATGTCTAACGGGATAAAATAATGAAGGTCAAAGGTCAGCTTGACTGTGACATCATCATGTTTTAACGTCATATCTCAGGAACAGAAGGGGAGACATTTGGTCAGATACTGAATTGGTGACTCTAATCTTGTGTGTGAAGCAATCATGTTTTTGCAACTTGACAGGTTTGCGGAGGCAAACAACTGTGAAGCAGTCATTCTGTTTTGATTAGTTATTCGTTATTTTTTATTTGAAATTAATCAAAGAAATATTGGACTCAAACCATAAAACATGCTTTGTGTTTAAATTATTAACTGGAGAATGTAAACTGCACTAGGTTTTTAAAACCCTAAATTCTCCCAAATAACACAGCGGACGTCACCTCAGCAGCAGTTACCAACAAGTCCTCCAACTCATACAACCACAAAAATTTATTCCCACCTTCTAATACGACCACAGGAAAATTGTATAAATAACGCCTGTACTGGCGGCAGGAGATGAAAACGTCCTTGTAATTGAATGTAACAGTTTTAAACATGTGGTTAATGTTTGGCTTATTTAGGTCAGGTTCAGGGAAAGATCATGGTTCCTGTGAAAATTTGTAAGTTTGATACGTACTTGTTTGGACGTAGCTCCGTTCCTGTGTCATGTGAAGGGAAAATAATTCCACATTGACTTCACAGAGGACCTTAGCAGCTGTCTCCTGCGTTAAAGTCCGTGTTTGTTTGACCAATCTATCCACCCCAAGCTCCTCCCTACATGGACTTTGTTGCTAATTATACCTGACTTCCTCTTTTGCTCACATCACCATTACTACAAAACGGTTTTAGAACGTCACAGAGAAAAGTGTCAGCAGTGTGATATGTCTGAGCTGGACTCAAGCCGGCTGATGATGTCACCTGACACTCAGCTGGTCAAATGGCCGGCGGCTGGTTTTAAAGCACGTCACCTGTTTCAACAGCCAATCAGCTTGTAGTGAAGTCCGCTGGTCAAGTCAAAATGACCACAGACGCCCTCACAGTGTGCCGGTGTCGGACGGTGGGTCGCTGCTGCTGCTGCTGGCTGTATGTGCTTAACGGAACGGAAGCACAGAGAGTCGTTGACTAGAGACGATACGCCGTCTCACGGCGGTCACTTCCTGTCAACGTTACAGATCAGAAGCACAGAGAGTTGTTGACTAGAGACGATACGCCGTCTCATGGTGGTCACTTCCTGTCAACGTTACAGATCAGAAGCACAGAGAGTTGTTGACTAGAGACGATACGCCGTCTCACGGCGGTCACTTCCTGTCAACGTTACAGATCAGAAGCACAGAGAGTCGTTGACTAGAGATGATACGCCGTCTCATGGTGGTCACTTCCTGTCAACGTTACAGATCAGAAGTACAGAGAGTTGTTGACTAGAGATGATACGCCGTCTCATGGTGGTCACTTCCTGTCAACGTTACAGATCAGAAGCACAGAGAGTTGTTGACTAGAGACGATACGCCGTCTCACGGCGGTCACTTCCTGTCAACGTTACAGATCAGAAGCACAGAGAGTCGTTGACTAGAGATGATACGCCGTCTCATGGTGGTCACTTCCTGTCAACGTTACAGATCAGAAGTACAGTAAATGTAAATATTGATCATAACAAGCTGCAGAATTGTCCGGTGTAGTCGTACTTTGGAGGAGGACAGTTTCGTAGTTGCACTCAAAGACGAATTGAAAATTCTTGTCAGATTCACCGGTAGAAACAGTTTTGATAACTTTGTTCATCACATCCTGCTAAACTGATCTAAACTTTAACTTAGGAGCAGTTTATTTTACAGCGACACGGTTCGTTGATTTACTGAGCTGTTGTAAACTTATGTTGAACAGTTATATATATACGTCCTCATGGACATTTCTGAAGTTATAATTACCTGATGTTGGGTCAAGGCAGGGAATGTGAATGATTTCAGCTTATCCTCAAACAATGGATTGTTTGATATCCTTTGAATTAGGAATGACATCACAGCTTTAACATAAAGTTACAGAGGTTAGGTCTAGGAAAATAAACATGGTGAGGACGTCCCGCAAAATGACTCAAAGTTCACACGGTTCCAAAAACCGGTCTCTTCAGGAGCGTCCATCCACCATCTCAACTGGTCTCCTACCTGGACTAATTCCTCCTTTACTCCCATCAGCACACTGGTCACGTGGCTGCAGCCTTCCAGAATTCATGGGTTGTGTATGAATGACTGGCTGAACATTACCTGGGACACGTACGAATTTTGGTTTAGTTTATGAGAACGGCCTGATGATTCAGTACAAAATAACAAGATTACATATTTCAATATTTGTCTGAAAGTGTTTGTGTTTGAAAGTCGATGAGTGTTTTGCAGAATGTCCTCCGATATGGGAGGAAACATTTGCTGATGAAACTCATAATGAAAACATTTCCAGATGTAAAATCAATGAGCTGTGTCACGTCCATTTCACACAGCTTATCTTCATCGCAGGTAATAAGTATGAGGTATGTAACATGTTTCAGTTCCATCATCTGCTGCTTCCTCAGCCTGTCAGCGCTTGGACCAGCTCACTGACGCTTCAGGCGGCAGTTTTATCCAGCTGCTGTTTTTAGTTTTGTATCATGATGGAGTAAAACAGCTTCTGAACTGTGGAGCCGGTTTAGGGCCAAAAAGTCTGAAAGGAAAAAGACAAACAGAAAAACATGAAAATGGTGAAAGACGAAAACCAAAGTTGTGAGCCAGACTAACTGCAGGTCACCGACAGGACGTCAGCCTGCTGCTCATGGTGTCAGTTTTTCTTTCAGACTTTTTACACACAGCGGCCACTTTATTAGGTACACCTACACAATCCAATGCAATCCAGTGAAACAGTTCTGCCATATCATCTGTCTTTACAACGTTTATAATGTTCAGTTTTGTTTTGTTGACTTTGTCGTAATCCAAGCGACGGCCCTCAAAAAATGAAGCCAATGCTAAAGCGCCAAAAACTGCAAATGTAACATATCTGTGTAAGTGTGTGGGTGCTCTGTGTTAACATAGCAATACTTATGTGTTTTAAAGGAAATCGTTTCAGTAGGGCTGGGCGATATGGACAAAAATTCATATCTGAGTATTTTCTGTGAATGAGCTCCATGTTGAGCTGCAGGTCAGAGTCACATTTGAGATGCCAATATCACTTTTATAAAAACAGACTGTGATCATAATAAAATACAAAGACAGAGATTTTTCCCTGTTAGAAAACAAACAGCTGCACAACATGTCAGTGAAATATGATCTCAAACAAACAGCAGGGCTGTACGTTCACTCTGTGCACACAGCACTGGAGCTACAGAGGTTTAAAGGTTTGCAGCTTCAGGACACTGAACTGTAACATGACTGTAAAAGTGTCAGGTAGGTTTGAAGCAGTTCAAAATATTTGTGGGCAGAGTTAAAAAAGTCTGTCTGCCTTTCAAATGAATCTAGTGCTGGAAAACAACTTCCATATTTGAATCTTATTTCTGCACAGAGCATCAACAGAGAGGCCGAGGGAGGGACGGAGACAGAGACACTCTGTCCTCCTTATATACGTCTTGTAAATGAAACGTCTGTGTTGTCGCTGCATTTTTAAATCCCATCTGTCTCCTGCGTCCAAGCGCCGTCTCAGTGTCACACAGTAGACTACAATAAACCAAGAAGAACAGCGATGATCTACCTCACACACAAACTAGCAGCGCATCACTGTACTGCACGTGTGCTGCTGCGCTCATTTCATTCATGTCACAGACTGATGTAGCGCAGCACGTGCAGCGTACAGACCGATGTCTCACTGTAGACTAAAGACCAGACAGATTAAACAGAGGAGCAGCTCTGTGTCTCTGGAGTGTTAATGGAGAACTTGTAAATGAGTGAGTGAGTGAGTGAGTGAGTGAGTGAGGGGACGGAGCTGTGTGAGAGAGGAGAGATGAACATGGCGTCATCATGTGATGCAACTTGACCCTTTATCGATATAAATGTTTTCTAAATTCATATCTTGCCTGAAAATAAATCGATATATCGTACATAGTGGTTACATTAAGGTGAACCTGTCACTGTTTAAGTTAATTGTAGCGTTTTGGTCGTCTATAAAAGTCTAATTTAGCGTTTGGTTGAACTCAAAGATCCTCCTGGGAGTCGGATGTTCAGGTTTTCTGGTAAAGTCCATTGTGTTTTAATGGCTCTAAGCCTGTTTTTTGTTTTTTTGGCATTTTTTTTTCTTTTGCTGGTGGAAATTCCTCCGCTGCCCCCATTTTGTGTTCATACCTGTAACACAGAACAGCAAGACAGCATGACAGAGTGACATTCCTGCCTTAAACGTGCAGTGTAAAAGAGGCTGAATTCACTTTGTCACATTCAGCGCAGATCTCCTCGCAGGCTAGTGGTTGTCGGTTCGGTGCGTGTGCCGCTCACACACAGCTCTGCTCTTTAAACAGGAAACAAACGAAGCGGCTGCAGCGGAGTCCGACGTCACTCTGCTGGCTGCGCTCCTTCTTCTTCAGAACATAAATAACATCAGAGATATCAGCAGAGCTTCTGAAGGAGGGCTAACACGACTGGTGCATTTTTTGGGGTGCTGAGTTCAAAAATCAACAGTCCTTCTCCAGAATCACAGACTCGTCCTTTAGCTCCTCTAAAACACTGTCAACACAAACTGAACATTATAAGCTTCATAACTTCATGGCAGAACGTTGTACTGTGGTAGACTGTACAGGTGTACCTAATAAAGAGGACACTGTGTTAAACTCTGAGCCATCTGAACTCTTCTGCAGCAGCGTTTGATGTTTTCTTTGTTTTCAGTTGCACTTATGCGCCCCCTGCTGGTGAGCCGTGCAGCTGCAGTGACTTCAGTCAGAGACATTTGGATGTTTCATGGATGTATCATAAGAACTGGACACAGAGTCAAAGATGGCGCCCTCTTACTTTATATGTCAGTTTCAGCTGCTTATACGATCACATTTACAGTTCTGCCGACATTTTTTTTCCTATTATTCAGCAGTAAAGATAATTTAGCAAAATAGAATAAATAATAATAATAATAATGATAATTAAAGGCAGCCTCAATGAAAATTGCTCGCTGAGCGCACAAACACCTTTTCCTAACTGTACATGATGTAAATGAGCAAACATCAGATTGTTTCAGTTTTTATGCCTCCGCACCAGAGGTAGCCGAGGCATTATGTTTTCGGGTTGTCAGTCTGTCCGTCCCATTCTTGTGAACATGATATCTCAAACGCCACAAGGGAATTTCCTCAAATTTGGCACAAACGTTCACCTGGACTGAAGAAAAAACTGATTAGAATTTGGTGGTTGAAGGTCAAAGGTCAGTGTGACCTCACAAAAAATGTTTTTGGCCATAACTCCGGAATTCACAGAATTCATAACTAATTATGGCAAAATCTCATGCAAATGTCTAACAGGATAAAATAATGAAGGTCAAAGGTCAGCTTGACTGTGACATCATCATGTTTTAACGTCATATCTCAGGAACAGAAGGGGAGACATTTGGTCAGATACTGAATTGGTGACTCTAATCTTGAAACTGTGCTGATTGTATAGATCTTCTGTGTGTGAAGCATCCATGTTTTCACTGACATGGATGGAGACTGTCAGAGACACTGGACTGGTGGGCGGAGTCATACAACCACAGGGTGGACTAGGGGGCGGAGTCATACAACCACAGGGTGAACTGGTGGGCGGAGTCATACAACCACAGGGTGGACTGGTGGGCGGAGTCATACAACCACAGGGTGGACTGGTGGGCGGAGTCATACAACCACAGGGTGGGCTGGTGGGCGGAGTCATACAACCACAGGGTGGGCTGGTGGGCGGAGTCATACAACCACAGGGTGGACTGGTGGGCGGAGTCATACAACCACAGGGTGGACTGGTGGGCGGAGTCATACAACCACAGGGCGGACTGGTGGGCGGAGTCATACAACCACAGGGCGGGCTGGTGGGCGGAGTCATACAACCACAGGACGGGCTGGTGGGCGGAGTCATACAACCACAGGGCGGACTGGTGGGCGGAGTCATACAACCACAGGGCGGACTGGTGGGCGGAGTCATACAACCACAGGGCGGACTGGTGGGCGGGGTCATACAACCACAGGGCGGACTGGTGGGCGGAGTCATACAACCACAGGGTGGACTGGTGGGCCGCCTATGTTTCTCCCGCTCAGCCCAGACGTCAGGCAATGTGAAAAATCACTCGTTCAGACCCTCTCAAAGTTTGAGTGACCACTAGCACAAACTGACAGTGAGGGCGCCACATCAGATCTCTGAATACATCCATGACACGCTTCTGTTGTTCAACACGGTGATGATGTCATACTGGCGTCAAACAGGATGAAGAACCTTCAGCTTTGTTTAAAGCTAACGCCGGTTTTGCTTTCAGCAGCGTCACTGTTGAAGAAAAGTTTTCAGGCTCAACTTGTTTGTTTTCTAACTTTTGTTGTGTGTTTTCAGGTTTGACACCATCATCGTCGTCTCCGCTCTGATCGCCACCATCATCAACTCGGCCATGTCGTCATGTGAGTGTGTTTCCTTTGAATTACAGACGGGTCAGCTTTAGTGTGTCGCTCTCAGTGCTGAGACCACTGCTCGTTATTGATTCTAATAATCAGCCAATAATTAATCAGATGAATCCACCGTCCATGTGTCAGATTCTCTCTTTTAAATCCCAGTGAACTGAGTGTTTTTGTCACCTTGTGGACTCCAGGATCAACTGATAACAGCATGAATAAAAACCCACAGTAACTTTTACAGTTTACAGGCAGACGTCAGGGTGCTCAGCACCAGTCACAGGACGTCGAACCAACACGATTCAAACACTGTGACAGTTGTTCGCTCCAACATGTTCACAGTCCAGAAACAAACTGACATCCCACTGGATGATTTTAAACGTTAGACTTCATATCTGACGTCTTTGATGCTTCTGCTTTTCCTTCTCTCTGCTGTACCCTGATGTCAGTGACATTACCTGATTAAATAAAGCTTCATGTATATTTACAGCTCCACTGTGCAGGATTTACTGGCAGATATGGAACATAATAGAATCAGTGTGTTTTCTGTCGTGTGTAATCAGCTGAAAATAAGAATCGTTGTTTTTTACCTTGGAATGAGACTTTTATATCTATATAGTGAGCAGGTCCTCATTTAAAGACTTTAAGGAGAATCCACACTGAATGTTTGCGTACGTACAAATGAGAAAATGCACATATGCCAAAAAATATTCAGATTTATAAAACATGCATACGCCTTCCTTTAATAAAACCCAAATAAACCTCCGGCCTCATATCCCGCCCTCTACACGCCCACATTCAGCCATCAGTGGTCAGTGCAAAGCTCCTGGTTAATGCTGATGCACAGACATGAGCCGGCTGATCAGTGGTTCTTTATGGTGAATCGTAGAGAGGAAAACCAAGAAAATGAATATTTCTGATGCAGAAGTCGAGGTGCTGGAGGTCAGAAAGCACAGAGCCTGTTGTGTGGTGGGCAGCAGGGTCACAAACTAAAGAAAGGCAGCGAGTGGAAACATGTCGCTGCTGCTTTTAATGCAGTCAGTTCATCAAACAGGACAGTACCTGACATCAAACATCTTTGCTAATTTACACAGTCCATATGTGCAGGTGCTGAAGATGTGCCGGGTGAGAAGCGGAGTGCCGCAGTGTCTCCTCACAACAGTCTCGTGTTTCCTGCTGCGGCCATTTTACACACAAAAACTAAAAATGATACTTGGTGATATGTGCACAGTGTCAGAGAGATTATTGAAAACTGTTGACACTGTGTACTGCCACTATTGTGTATGTATGTATGTACACACACATATATATATATATATTTATATTGTGCTACATTGCACTTTTTAAATTGATTGTTTTATTTTATGTTGCTATTTATGTTCTCAGGTGTCTCTTGAAAATGAGATCTCCATCTCAACGGGACTTACCTGATTAAAAAGGTTTATATATTATTTAACTGCTGTTTGATGTTATCTTGGATTCCTACGACAGACGACGTTAACATCATTACTTAGCCTGGTTAACGTGGTCGAGGTGAAAATGACTCAGTATATTCACGCTAGAAACCAAGATGGTGACGGCTGATGTGCCGAACTCAAGGCTTCAAAACTGTCCACACACTGATGGGTGATGTCAGGGTAGCTACATCCACCTTCTTTCTGTGTGAGACATGAGCGTGTGCAGGCTGTGGGGACAGACACAATAAAGACCATCTGTCTTTCTGAATAACTGTCCCCGTCCTGTTGCAGCGGGGAATTACACCAGCCGTCAGATCCTGGACATCGTCTTCATCCTGCGAGTCCTCCGACTGATCCGGGTGGTGGACAGCATCAAAAGGTTTGAGATTTAGCTGCACTCTGACTGACTGAGACATGGTGGTCCTTCTGTATCAGGTAACCATGGGAATGACTGGACGCCTGAGATGAGACGGAGGACATTTTTTGACACTGGCCTCCTTTTAGGCAGCAGGACACCTCGTTACGTACCATCACTCTCCCATCTGTCTTGATAGCACAGTATTTCTGGGTAGTTTTGTTTAATGTCTGAATGTGTTGCTTCACTCACGATGAGCACTTTACTCCCTGTCAGGTTTCGTGCAATCATCAACACCCTCATCAGGATCGGACCGGCCATCCTCACATTTGGACAGCTGATCATTGTAAGTTGCTGGTAGCAGGTTGAAATGTGTTGAAATGTGTACTGCCTGTGCAGCGGGCCAGAGGGTGGCAGGTGACGTCATGCAAACTCAGTTTGACATGATGACAACCGGCTGCTAAAAAACTATCTCGTATTACAGTTAAACCAGGCGCTGAAATATGTTTCTGAAAACATCTGAGGAGAGAAACAGGCAACTCAGTAACACAGTCTTGGTTTATATTTGATCAGTGCTGCTTAGTTTTACTGTTTGATCTTCGTTTTCACTGTGCAGGAAACAGTATGCCGTCCACTTCCTGTTCACAAACTCTCGCTATTACAGCTGAACGGAGCACTGACACATGTTTCGGAAAACATTTTAGATGAGAAGTAGGCAGCGCAGTGACGTAATCTTTTTTTATACTCGATCAGCAGGGCTTCTTTAAGGTTTGGTCAGAGTTTGATCTGAGTTTGAGAGAGAGTGGGGGGGGGGGGGGGGGTTGCCCTTGATCCACTTCTGTACTCGTTCTGTCTGCAGTGGCAGCATGGGTGGCAAGCAATATGAAAATGCAGAAATCCAGCCTGTAGTTTGAGCAACAATCTGACAGCCAGTGAAACGCTGCTGGATCGAGCGACGTTTTGCTGCGAGGGACGTAGGGAGATCCAGGCGCTGGTTTATCAAAGTTCATTTACACTTACTGCCCACATTACGATGACACCAAACTGGTTGAAAATCCGTGAAGTTCCCCTTTAAAATGTTGACCTGCTGATGGCGCGAGATGGAAAGTCAGAGGATCACCAAAGTTATGACAGTTCATGTTGAGGGGAACACGAAGGATGAACCACAGTTCATCACAATCCATCCAACAGTTGCTGAGATGTTTCAGTCTGAGCCAAAGTGGTGGACTGACAAACTGCCATAGAGCCTCGTTGCTAACGTGGCTGGAGGTCAGATTTAGGGAGAAGGGGGAAGAAAAAACGGAGGAGAACGGTATGGCTGTATTTGTGACCTGTGTTCAGAGACCGCACTAAACGTTATGAACAGAACCCAGTACGTTGTTGGACTCATTCATTCATGCACACACACCCACGTCGCTTACATTAACATCCTGCCAGGAAACCTGGCTCTGACCAGATCACCCTTCTCTTCCTCAGGTGGTGTACTACATCTTTGCCATGGTGGGGATGGAGGTGTTCAAAGACAAGGTGAAGTTTTATGAGGACTCCAGCGACCCGGCGAAGGCGTACTGTGGAAACATTAAGCTGAAAGATTCGGCCTTCGCACAACTCAACTACTGCAAGAACAACTTCAACAACGTGGTGTCGTCCTTCATCCTGCTGGTGGAGCTCACCGTCGTCAACCAGTGGCACGATATCCTTCACCTGAACCTGAACGCCTCACCGTAGTGTCTTACTGGTGACGGCGCTGCCATGTTCACAGGGTTTGATGGTGATTTCTCAAGCTCTGATGGAGGCTGGTCTCTGTTGTGACGAGTCATAATTCCAAAGTCCAAATGATCCAAAAAATGTCTCCTTGGCCTGAAAAGCCATTATCATGAAATATGCTATACACTCTCCCAGACAGAAGCACATGGGTTATTATTCTGCACTGTGATGTCACTGGACATTTCTACCATGACGAAGGCATGTCCCGCCCACTCTTCCTCTGATTGGCTGATACTGGTTGCCTTCGTTGGTTTGGTTGGTTTGGTTGCTTAGGTTTAGGCATGAAGAGTGACGTTAGTGAATGTTTGGGTTAGAATAACAGGGTGAAGGCCTCTGCACACTGAGTCCATTTTGTTTTTGGGTTGTGTTTTTTTAAAAACTAAAAAATAAAATCGTGGTGCGTTTATTGTTCTGTTTGTTACGACAATTCTCAATACGAGACAAAATGAAAAGTAACATTTCCTCTCCTGCGTCTCTTATCTTTCTGGCTGTTGGCACTCTCTCCCATGTCTTGCGTTTGGCACGTGGCTAAAGGGGCGGAGCTGCGGTCCACATCCTCCTCATCGTCATCATCATCCATCTGAACATCACTATATCTGACCTGTTCAGTAGTTATCTGAGTCGATATCTCGAGAAGGCTGCGAGGGTGTTGCCTCAAGTTTGGCAACAACGTGCACTTGAACTAAATGATGAACTAATTAGATTTTGATGGTCATAGGTCAAGGTCACTGTGACTTCATCTGTGTCATTCTCATGAACGTGATATCTTAAAAAATGCGTTGAGGTTATGTCCTCAAATTTGGCACAAACGTCCACTTCGACTCAAGAATGAACTGATTAGAGTTTGGTTGTCAAAGTCAAAGGTCAAGCTCACTGTGACCTCAGGAAACATGTTTCTGGCCAAAACTCACACAGAAAATTTCACACAAATGTCAGACAGGATAAAATGATGACGTTTTATATTCAAGAGTTCAAAGCGTTCATCACTTTAAAGGTGGAGCTCATTTTAGTAACTTTATATACTGCTGGGTAGATCAATCTTTATTATTGATTATATTTGTGTTATTAATCTGAATGTGTAAAGGAAGTAAAGCTGGCAGATAAAGGACGTACAGCACAAGAACAGAGTTTCAGAAAATCTCTCAGATATCCTGATGGCGATTAATAATCATCTCTTTGGATCTTTAATTCTGTGATTCCTTGACTCGACATCACTGCTCAGCACCGGCTTCGCCACCGTCACCCACATGTCAGCCAGGATCTTCTTCGTCCTCTTCCACATCATTGTGGTCATCATCATCATCAAGTAAGTCTAAGAAGGAGGAGGAGGAGGGACGTGAGAACTGGTGTATGTAGTTATTGTAGTCTGTGGATCAGTCCCCTACTCCTCGTCTTCATCACTTAGCAAAATGTGAACACGTGGACATGAAAGACATATTTTAAGTTTCGGTGTTACGCTTCCTGAATAAACGTCCATAAATCCACTTAGAAATCACAGAGAATAAGAGTCAGCAGAAGTTCCCTGAGAATCCTCAGCTTTTGAAGTTTCTGCACAGCCGTGGGTACACGAGTGCAAACGAGCTGCACCCTGTGAATCCAGCCAATTTACCAAAATGTGAAATGTGAACTTCCTGTGTTGTGTTTCAGCATCTTTGTGGCGTTCGTCCTGGAGGCGTTCTTCGTGGAGTACTCGGTGGAGAAGAGCGACCTGCAGACGTCTCTGGAGAGGAAGATCGAGGAGCTGGAGTTGGCTGTGGCTCAGTACGTTACCATGACAGAAGCTTACAGATTGTTAAGTCTCAGATTTCAGAGCGTCTGTGAATGCATCACTTTTGAAAGCAGTCTCTGCTCACAGCTGCGTCATCACACTGATGAAGTAACGTCCTAAATGTTGACTGTGAGGGGCATTTAAGTGTTTTAGGAAATCTAAACCCTGATGGAAGATTTGCAAACAGGATGAACCGGCTCAAACATAACAAATCACCAGTTTGGTCCTTTAAAGGGCCTCAACATGTTTATTGTTTATGGAGCTCAGTTAAACATCGTCCTTTTGTTTTGTCCACCAGGGAGAAGTTGGAGGATAACTTGGTGAACGCCATGGAAACCATCGACAACGACCAGGGAACCGGCCAATCAGCGAACAACAGACCCAACCTGATGTTTAAAATTGCTTCAAAAAGTAAGAAACAGTCGAACCTGCAGGCAGCAGTTAACACTGAGTACACGTGGAGAAAAGACAAGATGGTTTAAAAGACAAGACAATGAGTAGTAGTAGTAGATGCTTTTATTTTGAAAGGACAGATTCATTTGGATCTGCAGATTAAAGAACCAGAGTGACACAAACATTTTACAACTCCTGTCTTAGATGAAAGACATTTAAAGGATAACTAGAATTACCGTCCCGCGGTCGTATAGAAGGTCAGGCAGGTTGGTTTCTGTTGTAGTTTAAGATAAAATTATTTATCGTTAGTGAGAAAAAAAACAAGGCTAACGTTTGTTTATATTTCCTCTGTAAGGCTAACGTGCCGTCCTGCAGTAACTAACGTAACTTTCTACAGTAAAGAGAGACGAACATTAGTTCAGCACCACAGTCTGTATTCAGTAAGAAATACAAATGACTTTACTGCTCCTCATCAGGGGACACACGGCCAGCAGTGCTGACTCACTTTGTCATGGAGACCAGAGGCCTCATTCATTCGTTCATTTCTGTAACCACTTATCCTGTTAGGGGTCGTGGGGGGTGGAGCCTATCCCAGCTGACACTGGGTGAGAGGCAGGGTTCACCCTGGACAGGTCACCAGACTATCACAGGGCTGACACATAGAGACAGACAACCATTCACACTCACATTCACACCTACGGACAATTTAGAGTCACCAGTTAACCTGCATGTCTTTGGACTGAAACCATTTTGTTCTCAAGTTGTACGCACATACATCCGTACATCCGTCCCATTCTTGTGAACGTGATGTCTCAAGTACATCCTGAGGGAATTTCTTTAAATTTGGCACAAATGTTCATTTGGACTCAAGAATGAACTGATTAGATTTTGGTGGTCATAGGTCAAAGGTCACTCTGACCTTGTCTGTCTCATTCTCGTGAACGTTATATATTTTAAGAACGATTTGAGGGAATTTCTTTAAATTTGGCACAAATGTCCACTTAGACGCCATAATGAGCTCATTACATGTTGGGTGGTCAAAGATCAAAGATCACTGGCACCTCGCAAAACATGTTTGTAGCCATAACGAAGAATTCTTAAAGTAATTGTGACCAAACTTGACACAAACGTCTAACAGGATAAAATAATGAAGGTCAAAAGGTCAAAGGTCAGCTTGACTGTGACATCATCATGTTTTAACGTCATATCTCAGGAACAGAAGGGGAGACATTTGGTCAGATACTGAATTGGTGACTCTAATCTTGAAACTGTGCTGATTGTATAGATCTTCTGTGTGTGAAGCGTCCATGTTTTCACTGACACTTTGCGTTCAAAGAGACGTACAACCACGAGGCGGTAAATCTAGTTCTCTTTGTTAAGGTTGTCCAACCTGGCAACAGTAACTAAAGGGGGCGGGACTTAGGATCGGTCAACTGTGAATCGCTGCATCAGTGAGAGGTCCTTGAGCATACAGTCAGATATGTGCACACAAGGTCTGAGGCTGATCGGTCCAGTAGTTTGGGAGATTAGCTGCCGACAGACACAACAAAACGTATGATGCCCTGCAGGATTACACCTGGCAGAGATGACAGTAATATATATAAATATGATCATTTTCTGTCATGTGTGGCGCCCCCTGTTGCTTGTGGTTGCTAGCTTAAATGTCTTCTGGGATTTCTAAGTCTGTGTTTGAATAGAAACTAACCTGAAAATGTGCTCTGCTCCTGATCCTTCGATCACAGTATTGATTATCAGCATTGGTGATGTTTTCCGGTGATTGTCTCCTGTCAGGATATCGGACGGTGGACGCTCTGCTGCAGCGGATGTTCGAGGCCGATCTCGACCCCGAGGACTTTGCTGAGAACGACAACGAGACCAACGGGAACTTTGAGAACCCGGCGTTTGGATCTGTGTAGACATTAATGTACAAATCCATATGAAGGGAACCAGCTTCTATCATTCCTCTACAGTTTTATACTCATCTCACATGTTTAAATCTGATGTTTATCCAGTGTTATATTTTTATATTTCGGTCCTGTAGCTGTGTGTAGAAACACATAAAGAATATTGACACCGTTTGTGTTTTATTTATTTCTGACCTCTTTTTGACAAAAACAAGTAAAGATGTTTGTGTTTACAGAACAGGAGTTTCACAGTGAACACAGGCAGCAGAACAACATCAGGAAGCATGATGATATATTTCAGCATAAAAAATAAACTTCTGCTGACGCTTCTAGGTGACTACTCTGTCAGCGAGTCCTCCTCCACCTATTTAGACTCCACCGTAGACAACGGCAGCATTTCTCCGGCCACGTAGCGAGCCACAAGCTCCGTGGCTTCTTTCAGACTGATAGGTTTAACGTTATCTCCGTTATTAGAACCAAACGACAGCCGTTGCTGTTTCGGGGCTGAAGGACCAGCGTTCTAAAAGTAACGCAAGTAACTGATGTCTTGTTTGAAAATGTACTCAAGTGTTTGATTACTCAAACAGCAAACTAACGCGTTAGGTTACTTGTTACTGCAAAAAGTAATCAAAGTACTCTAAGTACTCTACACGTTATATCCAACTCTGATCCCTGATCTGATCCTGAACCACCTCAACTGGCCCCTTTTGTTGTGAAGGAGCAGCGGCTCTACTCTGAGCTCCCTCCACATGTCTGAGACTTTATACAGACAGCTTTCATTTCAGTTGGTCTTTAACAGTCTGCCGTTGGCCCCACTAGCACCATGCGCTTGTGTAAACCGTGACTGTAAATGGTAACGAGCGGGGGATGGCGGACAGAGCAGATTGACGTGGCTTTCTACATGCTGAGCAGGTGTATTGATTAAGTATTGGCTCTTACTTTCAGCACTCACTCCTCAGTTGCTCTTCCTGAGCTTTCTACCATTGTCCTTTGGACCCTCACAGCTGATCAGGAAAAACTCCCCAAAAAACCCTTTAACGGGGAAAAACAGAGGGTCGTATGCTGTAAAGCCCTGTGAGGCAAACTGTGACTTGTGCTATTGGGCTTTATAAATAAAATTGATTGATTGATTGATTAACAAGCGTAGTTGTCGTCAGCTAGAATAATCTTGAAGTTATATTCATCTGCACTGCCGCCTCTCTGCTGCTGTCTGACTTCACTCTGTCGTGTGTGTGAGTGAGTGAAATTGTGATGCAGAGTATGCCATACACAAGATGTCGTTTGGGCACAGATGAATAAATCCAGCTTTACGTTTGGTTCTAAGGAACCAGAGCTTTTCACTGCTGCAGCGCTCTGTGGAAAAATTCCACAGTTATCCTTTAATGTTGATTTCATTTTAATTTTAGAATTTTTAATAGTGAGGAGACTAAAAAGGGTGTGATGGGAGTGTGTGTACTTCTGAAATAATGTTATTAATATTGTACTGATAAAAAAAAGGAAGGAAATCTGTAGAGTGCTGCAGAGCAGTGCTGGTAAACTGGTAATGTAAGAAAATCAAACAAATCTTTAAAAATTAAAATGAAAGCAAAGACAAAGGCCTCAATGGAACTTAACGAGATAAAAATGAGAATAGTTTATTGAGGAGGTACAAAAAGTTCATGTACTCAGAGGAAATCTAAAGACGTAGACGAGAAGTTAAAGAAATGAATAATAATAAAATGACAAACTGAAGTGATGAATCAGCTGAGTCTCATTAAAGGAATAATTCATCTGGGTTGAAGAAGAAGAATTGATGAACGTGAGCTCAGTTATTATTAACTACGGAACCAGTGTCTCCCCCTGCTGGAGGTCACGTGTCACTGCAGCTGTGGGAGGAGCAGGGTGTCCTCCTTCACGTCCTCAGACTGACTCCTTCATCAGCAGGGTCACTTGACAGAGAACACACTGGAGACACCAGGCCGATGAAGATCATGTGAGGTGGTCGAAAGCTCCAGAAACAAGCTCGGTGAGTAAATACTGTAACTACATGAAGCTCAGAATACTCGAGTACTTTTACTGCTGATACTTTTACATGATTAAACAGACTCCAGGTCAGCAGGAGGCGCTGTGGAGCAGCTGCAGCGTTAACACGGATTGACTGAGGAAGTGTGTGTGTGTGTGTGTGTGTGTGTGTGTGTGTATGTGTGTGTGTGTGTGTGTGTGGTGCTGATGCTGGAGAGAAGATGGAGCAGAGGAGGAGGAGTAGGAGCATCCTGCTCGGCTCCGGACAGAAAACAACATTCAGGTAAGAAAACAAACAAACAAACATCAGAAGCGGATCAATCAGCTGATCGAAGCGGTCATCGAACAGGAAACTGAAGTGACGTGATGCTGAGGGCTCGGTGCGTCGCTGTGTGTGTGTGTGTGTGTGTGTGTGTGTGTGTGTGTGTGTG
Organism: Epinephelus lanceolatus; assembly: GCF_041903045.1. Taxonomy (NCBI): domain Eukaryota; kingdom Metazoa; phylum Chordata; class Actinopteri; order Perciformes; family Serranidae; genus Epinephelus; species Epinephelus lanceolatus. Next base: position 49,724,143 of record NC_135736.1, read on the forward strand.
CGTGTGTGTGTGTTGGTGTGCGCGTGTGTGCGCGCGAGGCCACAGGCAGGATGTCGGATCAGTAGAATCTCACCAGGAAACGATCGATCAGATTTATTGTGTTTGATCAGAAAACAAATCGTGTCGCTGCTCCGGTGGATCGGCTCAGCTGTCCGGAGGCTGACAGCCGCGGAGCAACGTTAGAACAACGTTAGAAAAGGCCCGACGGGAAATGGAGGGGAGGATGAGACGTTCAGGTGCTGGTTTGAGGGTGGGACTGAACACCGCCGCTAGTCTGATCATAAAGAAAGGAAAGTGCTCACAGCGTCCGCTCGGTATTTTCAAAATAAAACCAGTACTCTGATGCAATAAAACATAGAATCTAATATGTAAAAACTTAAGAATATGTTATACAAAAATCAAGATGTGATAAAAACCTGCTGGTGGTTTGTTTACAGTGGAGGAATGAGTTGAAGTCCCCTGAAAATAATTACTGTGATATACAACAAATGATTAAAATCAAGTTTATATAAAAACAAATAATTTTTAAATTAAAGCTGCTCTTACCTTTCTGATGATACGTGAGTGGTTACGTCAGTCAGAGGCCTCCACGTGGGGAGGACAGACAGGACGCTCGGCCAATCATTGCATTCAGTCCAAATGCAGTGATTGGTCAGAGTTTTCTTAGAACCATATGAGAATAGTATAATTATGAGTTTTTATCTCTGGTGGAATTCACTTACATTTTAGTGTGCTATCAGCTTATTAATAGCATTTTAACCAAAACAAAGAAAAGCGTAACATTTCCAGAAACGTAAGTGTTGCTTTAAAACAAAGGGCTGGTTAAAAAAATAAAGTGCTCTTGGTTATTTTTAAGGGTGGCAGTGTATTTTAAAATCTCTTAAAAATGCATAGTATTATGAAATATAACAAAAACAATTTTAGAAACAAACAACATTTTTGAAGATTAATTTTAAAATAATTCATGTGGTGTGAAAACAAGCTGTTGGTTTCTTCGCAGTATATCTTGAAATTTTGTAAAATGTATACAATACAGTAATATACAATAAAATATAATTATATTCTGAAGATAGAAAATATCAAGATAGTATAAAAAAACTTGTGTGTTTTTGTTGTGTAAATACAATTTATAAAAAATATATATAAAATGCTTTATAAAAAGATAATTCAGAAAGTCTTGAAGTAAATACAGTAACATTACTATGATGTGCAGCAAAATATAGAATCAAATATAATTTAAAAAACACTAAAATTTAAAAAAAATAATAATAATAAATCAAGGTGGTGTCACAACATGCTGGTGCTCTGTTTACAGTGGAGATATACTTAAACCCCCATGAAATAAATACAACAATATACAAGAAAATACAGAGTCAAATATATAAAATTTAAAATAAAATTAAGGTTGTAGAACAACGTGGTGGTAGTTTGTCTACAGTGGAAGATTATTTAAAAACTGCTTGAAATAAATGAAATCAACCAAAATGAAAGTAACTACATTGTGAAGGTAAAATATTTGTTGCATTCACAATAAAAGTAAACAGGCACTTACAATAACAAAAAAATAATGTGGAAGTAACATTAGACAACTTTTCATCTAGCTAGCGCATTAGCTAGCTAACGCTGCCTTTTTATTAACCCTTTAATCAGTACAGAATATATAGAGTGCTGAAGTCACGCCCCTTCCGGTGAAGCTCATGGGATCTTAGATCGGAAAAAATATGAATGGCAGTGAATGAGGAGAGAAATGTTATCTTTTGATCCCGTTTGAGTTGCGACATGAAATCCAAATATGTCGTTAATGAATTTAAAACATAAATTTTAAGGTCAAGAAAGTCATACTTTGTGGTAAAACTGTTGAGATATAAGCTTTTGAAAAAACGTAATTAGAAAAACTACACAAGAGGCGGTCGCGTATGTGACGTCATAGCTTTGGCTCGCTTCCTGCAGCTTGGAGTGACTGCAACCTGGCACAAAACACACAGACATCTTCAATCATAAATCGATTAATCATAAAACAGTGGAATTTCAGCGGGGAGGCCAAGCTGCAGGAAGCGAGCGAAAGCTATGACGTCACTAATAACGTTAGCTAATGTTAGCGAGCTGAGTGGCGACTAGCTCTGATTTGTGCTGCAATGGTGTGATGCATAACGTTATACGTTAAATTCACACGTTATTCCATGACTGACTGGTGAAACAAACTTCAACACAACAAAGGTTAAACAGAAAATAGCTATGTTTCCATCCAAAAGTGATTCGAATCATTGGGAAATGTTTCCATTAACATCAGGACAACCTGACATTTTAACATCTAGGGAACGTTTCAAAACATTTCCAGACCCCCAAAACAGGATCCTAGAATTTTTTGGGGACCAGATTTTGTTAGCTGGGTACTGGGGTCATTTCCTCTGTTTAGTTAATTAATTTTAGGTCCTTTCACAGAGTTTGTGGAAAACTTGCTGTGTTAACATCAAGGGAACTTTATGCAGGAATGTTCAAGTAACCTTCCTAGAACATTTGACTAACCTTCCCACAACATTCTGGAAATGTCACAATTACGTTAGGAACACCTGACATTTCAACATGTAGGGAACGTTGTGCTGGAACGTTCAATAAACACTCTCAGACCCCCAAAACAGGTTCCTATAATGTTTTGGGGACCAGATTGTGCTACATGTGTGCTCAGGTCTTTTGTCTCTGCTCTGTTAATTAAGTCATCGCTGTCACACAATTAAAACATGTCATGTCGACAGCAGCTGGTGGCTCAACCATAACAAATACTGACGTGCATATTTTGATAAATACATGATATTTTACTGAGAACGTTCTCTCCAAAGAAATGACATCGCAAAGCACTTTGTGGCCGTTTGTGTTGTGATGCTCACATTAAACACACTGTCAGATGGACGAGAGCAGAAAGAGCGGCGTGATTACAACCTGTCCTGTTAGTGTCAGTCAGTAGCCATGTTTCCATCAGCCTGTTCAGATGCACATCTAGAAGTATCGCATTGGAAAATTATGATGGAAACGCCAAAATTCAAATTAAAATCCCCTGATTCGCACACACTAAAACACGCTCGCTTTAGCCGGGTTTTGGTGGATACGAAAAAATGTTAATTCGCAAAACGGGGGATGGAAACAGTTATGTTCGAATTAAGTCTGACGTAGCGCACCTCTCTCCATGGTGATGTCCACACTCCGGGTCGGGAAGGCGGTAATGCATTTACTGCTGGTTGCCAACCGCCAGAAAACGTAGAAGAAGAAGAATGCGAGACTTGTTTTGTTTCCGGTTCTGCGGAAAACTCGCACAAGTTCGTAGTTTTCACCAAAGTCCATACATTTAAAGTAACGTTATTGTGACATTCCCAGGACACTGAGGGAAGGGTAGTCAGATGTTCTAGGAAGGTTACTTGAACATTCCTGCGTAACGTTCCTTTGATTTTAAAACAGCAAGTTTTCTGAAGTGGATTTAACATTGTAGTGACATTCCCAGAACGTTGTGGGAGGGTTACCGTAAAGGCAACGTTTCCTCAAGGAAAGTTACAGAAATGACTCCCGCTAAATACATTACTCAATGTTGTTATTAGAACATCTTGGAGATGTTACATTTAACAAAAGCGTTGACACAACATTCTTTGAACGTTGTGTGAGGGTTACTGAAATAGAAACCTGCAGGGAACGCTCTGGAGTTTCAGTATGGGAATCACATGAGGCACAGCTTAAATCAGTATCATTTTTTAATTTAACACAATAGCCTAATAATGATGATAATAATAACCCTTTAAGATAACACTTTTCAAAATAAAGTTATGCAGTCCTTTACAAATAAAGTACACAATAATAAAAAATATTTTAAAAGTAAAATAAAAGTTTCAAAGTTAAACACTGAAGGAGCAGAAGGAGCCACAGATGAGGAGGATTGAAATAAGTGAGATAAAACTGAATAAAATAATTTAAAATAAAAACTAAAATAAAAGTGGAGAGAACACCTTTGTATATTAATACATATATTAACATGTTTTAAATCAGTGATCAAACAGGTTAAAGTGAATTTAGGTCACAAACTCTGTGAAAGGACCCAAATGAAGAACCTGAGGTTGAAGTTTTATTTTGAAAGCATTGACCGGATGTTGTGGTTGTGCGGGATGACGCGTGTTTGACGCTGGTGGATGCGGAGCTGCAGTGCGGACAAACAGGCTGGAGCCGGAGAACCTGACACCCACAGACCGCCTCTGACAGCCGGCCCGGGTCAGCCTCACACGGGTTCCTGGATCTGGTTTTGTCCCGGGTTTGACTCCCGGATCCGGTCCAGCAGGAGGAGGATCAGTCCGCATCCTCCCATCCTCCTCCTCCTCCTCCTCCTCCTCCTCCTCCTCTTCATCTGCAGCAGCGGAGAACTGGAGGAGGACCCGGACCCGGACAGCAGGTTTTCAGGAGCGCTCGTGGACTTTCAGGGATCTAGTTTTTTGTGTCTTTGTGGAGCCGGTACGTCCCGCTCGTGCAGCGGGTCTGCTCTGCACCGGTCGGCCGGCGTGAGGACGGAGCCGGTCTGCTTTGATACCGGGGACCATTAGAGGAGAAATAAATGGTGGTTTAGTCCTGCGGGAGTGTGAGGCCCAAACCCCGGCCCCCCTTTAGAGGAACGGTGGGTTTTCTGGACCAGGACGTTTTGTGCCGAAATAAAATCCCAGATGAAGATTCCCAAAAGGCGGAAAAGGAGCGGACGGTGCGCCAGGTAGGCCTGATCCGGCCCAGGTCTGGCCCGGACCTCAGAGATCAGTGGGTGTGTGAGTGTGTCCCGCAGTGATGCGTTAACGGAGTGTATCGATCCGTGTCACAGATCTTTGATCAGAACGTGGCCTGATGATCATTCAGGACCAGGACTGATCCGGTTTGTGTCTCTGTACTGATCTTTAATTCATAACTCGGGTCAGTCCGGGCCAGATTTATTGATCAGCAGGATGCGATGGTGCGCATGCGTACAGAGCCCCCATGACTGTGCACTGCAGAGAGGAAAGATTCAATATGGGTGATGCAGCGAGAGACGGGGGGGGGGGGGGTTAAACCTGGACCAGAGCGGAAGTGTGTCACTGAAACGTTCATTCACTTCATTTAGTGTTACGAAAATAAACCCAACCCACACACTGACTTTTTAATGTCGTAAATTTTGACCATTAAGTAAAGCTCATGTTTCTGATGAATCAAATATTGTTGCCATAGCAGCAGCACAGTGTAACAAAGGTGATGTCTGCAGCTTTACAGTCTGCTGTGTGGAAGAACGTTTGTGCCAGAATATAATATTGAAGTAATTTTATTCAATGACAAAAACATTGAAACAGCTGATGACAGTAAATAACAAACAGATAAATAAATATTCACAAAGTAAAAACTGTCAGGCGATAAAAGAACTCCCTCAGTTTGATATTCATTTCTGACATGAATGTTGTTTATGTGCTGATAATTTGATTTCATTGTTTGTTGTCACATTTGCTGTTTTAATATTACAAATATTGATCATAATGAAAGTAATAGATTTTTCTGATGAATCAAATGTTGTTGCCATAGCAGCAGCACGGTGTAACAAAGGAGAAATATGCAGGTTTACAGGTCGATGTACGGAACAACTTTTATGCCAAAATCCAATTTTTAAATAATTTGATTTAATGACAGAAAGAATGAAACAGATGATGACAGCAAATAACAAACATCATATTCAGATAAATAAATATTCACAGAGTGCAAACTATCAAAAAATAAAGGAAAAGTCACATCCTCTGAAACAATTAACTTAATTTCAGTTTAATATTAATTGTTTATCTGCTGATAATTTGACTTCATTATTTGTTGTCACATTTGCTGTTTTTAATATTGCAAATTTTAACCATTAAGTAAAGTCATGTCAAACTACAAACATTATTAACCATAAAATCTGATCAGGTTTTGGACCTTGTTATTTTTACATTGCTTAGTGCATTGTGCTCTTACTACCACTAGATGGCACAAACAAGTGTCCCCGAATGAGGACAACAAGACTAAGTTAAGCAGAATGAGGTACAAGGTCCATGAAACCCAAAATGTCACATCCTCATCTGAGGACGCAGGCTCGCAGGCAGTGTTTGCATTTTTACTTTTTCTTCCTTTGACACATTTTGCAGTTAAATGTGTGACCTTTTATAACTCTGCTGATGTTTCTGAGCTGCTGGTAATGAATATGAAACTGTTCTGTGTTTGTTATTCTCTCTGTTTTTCCATCTGATGTCAGATTCACCAAAACACGTCAGTTTGAGCTCCAGTCTGATTGGAGCTCCCCTGTCTCAGCCAATGGGAGCGCAGCTTACTGATGCAGTATGTAGACTATGGCGCTAAACCTGCCACTGGGCTGCTGTTTTGGATCGGCATTCTCCTTTCCTTCTGCTATCTGCGTTACCGTTTCGAGCCAAGAACTTAGACGCTGAAGAAGCCAAGTTTTGACCAAGATTTAGACCGTTAATTACGACGTGCTTGCTCGGTTCCTTCGGTAAACTGTTGTGAAGACCCACAACAAATGAAACGACTTGTGAACGCACCCCAAAAAAGCCCAGACTCCATCTTGCAAGACTTTCATGTCCAATGTTGATCCATTGTTGACACGTTCAGTCGGAGTTGATTTGCCACATCTTTTAACTCAGCAGCAGCAGTGCCAGAGACAGTGGCTTCACTGATGTACCGCTCCGTTCCTCTTCAAACAAGCTTCTGTGATATCGTTGTAATAATGTTCTGCTCATACAGCCAGCAGATCGTCTGTGGTTTTAATGGGTCCAGTGAGACTTCCTCCAGAGCTGAAGTACAGTGAGACTTCCTTCTTGAGCTTCGATTATCAGATTACGTTTGTCTGTTTTATCACTGTTGAATCACAAGTTGAATCACACGGTGACAGACCACTGGTGATGTTTTTGTGGTGTTTTCTTTTGCGGAGCCATTTTGATGACTGTTCACCTCCCCACATGCAAATGTTCCACCAAAATAAGTTCACCCCCAGCATTATTTTGCAAGAGCACCATCACTACAGTATGTCCTGAGTTTAGCTCCGCCCAACACAACTGTTTTTGGTTTAAAGAAACAAAAACAAACCAGAGCATTTTAGACAATCTGACGCTGCGGAGGTAGATCTGCCTGCACGAGACGATCGTCTGAGGAGCAAAATTTATTCCAGCAGGTGCACTAAAGTGTTTTGGTGAGTCTGGCTTCACATGGAAAAAAAATAGCAATAAATAAAAGCAGTTGAGGGCGGATGATATTTGCTGTCTGAGGAGCTGAAGCTGTTGTTCTTTAACCTGCTGTATTAAGGCCTCCTTACTCCGCCCCCCTGTGATGTCACTGTTTGAGCCTGTGTGTGCAGGCAAGGAGGTTTAACAGAGGAGAAGTCCCGGCGTCATATCACGTCAGCATTGGGGTGCAACACATGGGCAGTGAAATCTGGTCTGCAGCAGCCGAAAGGCTCAATAGCTGGTTCAGGGTCACAGAACATGGGGGGATGCTTGATTCATTTCACCCAGGCGCCTGCAGTCGGCCTCGGGTCGGAATATTTTTATATGAAAAATAAAGACGTGGGTGAGAGTAACAAATATGTAATTATTGAAATAGCCCATAATAAAAGTCTATGAACAAACGCTTCCTCTCTGCAAACGTTCCATCATATATTGGCCAGCATCAGTTAAATGTGCCTTAAAGTTCTGTCATAGCGTGGTCACCCAGAGAGCACCTGAGCGGACACCGTTCCTTTATATCTATGCCGTCTGCTGTAACCCTCCAACAGCTCCAGTCACATTGCGCATGTGTCGTACCCCACAGCGCCCATGGGGTCAAAGAGCGTGTCCCAGCCTTCATTGAACAGCCCTGTGTGCAGGTCGGACATCCTCCTCCTCCTCCTCTTCTCCTCCCTCCTGGTTAACTGTGCCCTCTGTTTTGGCTTGTAGGCTAACACAGGAACAGGAAGGGTTTTGTCCCGCTCAGGATTTGTTGTAAGCCGTCAGGTTTTCCGGGAGCTCAGAACTATGGTGAGCTCTGACTGACTTCATCAGATCAAAACTGGAATGATGCAAACCTGGCTTCTGGCAGAGCACCCCCTCCCCCCCACTCCCTCCCCCAGTAACAGTAAGGGTAGATTTGTAGGCGAAGAAGAAGAAGAAGAGACGAAGAAGAGCAGCCTGAGGTTTGAAGGTAGAGAAAGTGTCTATCAGGATGTTTGACTCTGATCTGCTGCTGAGACGCTGCTGGGCCTCACAGTTTCTCTTTTACACTGAATAACAAATATACTGTCAAATTATCTGCAAACTGCGTGTTAACATATGGTACAATATCGTACCGCGTGTTAACATATGGTACAATATCATACCGCGTGTTAACATACGGTACAATATCATACCGCGTGTTAACATACGGTACAATATCATACCGTGTGTTAACATACGGTACAATATCATACCGCGTGTTAACATACGGTACAATATCATACCGTGTGTTAACATATGGCACAATATCATACTGCGTGTTAACATACGGTACAATATCATACCGCGTGTTAACATATGGCACAATATCATACTGCGTGTTAACATATGGTGCTGGCTAGCTTACGCTGTCTGCTTTTTAACACCTTGATTATAACAGACTGTAGTAACGTTAACTTACTGCTCGTTTTAGAAAGGACACCGCAGGAAAACACGTTCTTAGTTTATGTTAACTTACAGCCTATAATGTGTGTTCAGATCAGTTCATCTGAACCCAGGCAGGGAAAATAAAAGGTTCGCTAACATTAGCAATATAGCTAACGTAGCTAGCACATTAGCTATGGTTGATTGCTGACCGACCTGGTGACTCTATAACTTTACTGTAATATAACTATACTACACTATAACATATGATACTGACTATGCAATATTATACATGCAAACCAATTTTTCTATAACGCCATGTACAAAAACTTTATCATACCAAAGCACACTTTATATTAACACACTAACCTTCATTATGCTACACTTTTATGCTAGTGTACAAATACCATATAGTTATAGTATACTGAACTGCACTATAATACCATACATTGCTTTTGATTACTAACTGATATTTTGCTATAGCCTACTGTGTTATACCACTGATTTCTTTTATGCTAACATGCTAACAAGACGATTTATTTTTGTTACAGTTTTCGTCAAAGACATTTTTTCACTTATGAAAATCAGACAATAACTAAATGATATGTAATATTAACAAAAACTTTAACAGAATATATTTTATAAACAAATAAAAATGAGACTAAAATGTGAGGGAGGGACGAGTTGGGAGGAGATCCAATCAGAACTCATCTCTTTGTGTGGTAGAAAGGTTGAATACATATGGATAATACTGATATACCCAGGAAGTCAGCGAGATATGGATAAATTTCACATTTTACATCCAAACCTTAAAGGGAAATTTCGGTTTATTTCAACCTGTCTCCTATCATCCTAAATTTGTTTCAAGTGACTAGTGACATAAAAATAATAGTTAGCATGTTAGCCGTTAGCCTAGATACAGCCGGGGCGCATAGTAGCGTCAGACCTGTTAAAACGTAAGTGAACGGGCAACCTTCAAGTGCAAAGTTAGTCCACTAAACAAGCTTTTTTCCACAAAGACCGCCTCATATCGTTAGGATAAATGTCAGAGAACATATAGAAAATGACATGTAAACGTGTTGTCTTACCTTACCGGTGTGCTGCCATGTTTGTTTACCATCTAGCTCTGCTTTCCAAAGCGCGGCCTATTATATCAGTTCTGATTGGCCGGTTGTCGGCCGTCCTGTTTTAGTGTATTCAGAGAAACTCTGTGGTCCCACCCTCTGCAGTGATTGGCGGCTCAGCAGTGTGTTGAGGCCTGCAGCAGGTTTCACTACATCTCCAGTGTTACAGTGACTCCCAGCTGCTGGTCGCTGGTCAGCTGATGATGATGACGATGCTGCTGGTGGTGGTGATGCTGCAGTGTAACACAGCTGTATCACTGCAGGTGCAGAGAAGCCTCCTCCCCTCCTTCCCAGTCCGTCCAGTCCTCTGACAGAGCTGGTCTGACTGGAAACACAGCGGACACTCTCCATGATATCTGCAGTCCGCCTGAGCTCTGCATGCACTGGTGACGGCCCGTGGCATTGCATGCAGAACAGCATGCTTTGGGGACTGACATGCATCACTGTGAACTTCAAGTTTCCCCACAAATCCACTGAAAACTGACGACCATTCATGGCAGACATGTTGCATCAGAACAGTTCAGCTGAGGTCGACCACCGGCAGAGCGCACCGACAGGTGGTTACAGGTAGATGTAGGTTGAGACAGCGGCTGTGAGAGTGATGCTCAGAGATTAACAGGATCAGCAGAGCTCCAGTACAGTGATCAACCCAGTTTGAACCAGTCATCACATTATTTACAGGAACGTACAGAAGTCTTTGTAGTGTCCCAACAAAAAGGTCAAATCAGAAAACCCCTGTAAATTTGACCAGACGGTCTCTCGGCAACAACCACTGTGACCTCAGATCGACTCTCAAACTATGTGAAGGCCTCTGGGACGTATCTCCCTTGTAGTGGTCTTCTCAGGCAGAGCTCACTCCCAGGCTATTTGCTCCCTGACAAGCTCCTCCAACTCAAATCTTAGAAAAGTCTTTCCAACCTTTGACCTACACTCATCCAGCTTCCCAGTCCAACCATTTCATTTATGGAGCTTCTTGGTCGCGATGCTCGACTTGGGAGTGTACGCCACCAGCCATGCTAAACCCAGTTTCAAAGCATTTTTTGACAAGACAAACCCTTAAAAAACAAAACATTCTCACCCCAAGTCGTCACATGTCGCTGCTTTGTCACTGGACTTTGACGTCAACATTTTACGCACTTGCTGTCCTCCTGCTGTTGATGTCCTGCTGACGCCACCCAGCAGCACACCATGCCAAAATGGCAATATTTGCGAACAGACTGAGATAACAAAACAAGTCTTTTCTCACTGCGTTTCAAAATGAATCTGGCGCCCCCACCAGGGAGAAGAAGGCACAGCAGCGGTGCGTCTCTTTAGAAAATGTGCTGATTCAATACCAAAATGATTCTTTTTTCTACCAAAATAAACTTAACTTCCATAAACTCTTCCATAAAGGTGATAGACCTCTCTGATTCCTGAAGCTTTCAATATTTCACAGATATTTTCCTCTACGTTTTGGCCTCTTGTCCACATGCAGACAGAGTTTTAGACAAGGCTGTTCCCAACTCAGAATGACGTCAGCTGAATTAGATTCAGCCGTTTAATACAGATATTCGATGATTTGTTTTTTTTCCATATAAAGTTTTAAAGTTTGATCGGAGCTCAGCGGGACGTTCAGTGTTTATAGCAAACAAACTAGCTGCGCTAACGACGCTAGATATCATGTCTGTGAGGTGATCATGTTATCTCTGAGCCTTATGGTGGAAGGTTTCTCCTCCTCTGTGCCGCTGCATCACGTCTGCAGCTGACTGTACCACAGAGTAGCATTAAACAGAGTCCTGCACAGGTCCCTTTTTGATAACCCGCTCCCACCCATACCCGTAAGGCTTAGTACCAGAACTGACCCGTTACCCGTCTAAGTCAAAGCCACGCCCGCCCACACCTGTTGATAAAGGTCTCGCGACCAGACCTGCACCCGTGTTCCCCCCCAGGCTCCAGTCCCTCACATGAAGCTGGTCCTTCGTCTCTTTGACTGGATGGTGTCCTCCACGTCGGTGACCAATGTGACCACTGACTTTCAAAATAAAAGCAACTGCAGCTTGATAATAGTGATTTAGATGTTAGAATATTACACATATACTGCACAGATTTTTACTTTTTATTGTGAAAATAAAAAGAAGAAGATTTTTGTTCTCACTCGCTGCCCGCCCGTGTGCACCTGATCTGGTGCAAGACATCAAAGTACCCAGAAATTCACCGCACAGCGTGCTGACTGGCAAAAACAAACCAAACCAAAAAAAGAGTCAAACAAGGGGCAGCCATAGTTTCCTCTCTGACGTTACCTGAAAACTGATGTTGCCGCATTTTATTTTTGTTTTTCTGTTTAATGTGTTCTACAGCACTAAGCGGTCATCAGCTGCAGTGTGCAGCACGTGCTTGGCGCCACAGAACGGTTATAGCCCTCATTACAGTAATTGTTCCTGGTGTGGACGGCCCTTAACTCTTTTTTATATTGTTCCCGCCGACACGTTCTCATCCCAACTCATCAAACGCTGCCACTTTGTCAGTGGACAGACACATTAACATATGATGTGTACGAAGCTCTTCAGCATCAAAATTGGACGCTCAGGGACGGCGTGTTGAAACATGCATTGTGTCTTTTCAAAATAAACCTCCATTCCTGCAATAAATGTAGAGTTTCTGCTCGTTAGATGCACACAGTCTCTTTCAAAAAAAACTTTTAGGTTTACTTCCTGATGTTCAGACAACAAAAGCACCTGGTTGGGTTTAAAAAATGACGTCATCGTCTGGCCTGAAAATTCACACAGGGATTGAACAGCGGGCTCACATGTGAAATGCCCCACACAGACTGTTTTACCCTTACACAGTAGCTGCTGATGGAATGACAGACTGCCGCCACCTGGTTTGTGTTGTACCACCACGAAGGGTGCCTCTGTGCATCCGATGCCGATCTCCACTGACAAAGCGGTGGCATTTGACAAGTTGGGGGTGAGAATGGGTTTTATGTTCCTTAAAACATTTAACAGCTTGTGAATTCAGTATTTTTAGAGCCAGAATTAGTTAGTTACTCTAATTTAGAGTCAGAATTGAACTTTTAAAGGAATAATTCAACAATGTGTGAAATTCTTTAATTCTCTTTCTCACTGTTTTTCCATCAGCGTGGAACCGTTTGCGCTCTGGTTTCCGCACCTGATTTTGACCTGTTCACAGCATTGCGACCAAAAATAAATTGGTTCAGAAACCGAAAAGTTGGTTCTCAGCTAGAACCAAAAAGTAGGTGGTTTTCTGTAACCTGAAGCGCGAACGGTGACGACGTCAGTGAGCGTGTCGTATTCTATGAGGAGAGGTTGAAGAAGTCAAGTTAGGAATCGTCGGACAGTGTGCAGTGGTCTTATTAACAGCAGGGTCAGGGCTTGGTTTTGGAGTAAAAACAAAAATCTGCGCAAACAGAACAAAAGTCCGCAGGTCACATTAGTCCGCGATTTTGCAACAATCTTTTATGTCTGTTGTGTAGCGCCCTCTGTTGATGACACATCCATGATTATAATGCTTCCACTCAAAACAGGTGGAGACTGGCTAGATAGCGGCAAAGGTCTCTGAGAGTCCTGAAAGGACCAAGTTCAAGAACCAGAGTTGATTTGGTGGGAAAGAGTTATCTGAGAGTCAGACTGTCTGTACGTTTCATATGAAGCTACGAAAGAGAAGAAGCGTCTTTAAAATAAAAATATATAAAAAGTGATGGAGTTAAGGACAGTCGTTTATCACAGCAGTGTCCTGTGGGTCGGGTGGGTCACAGTGGGACGTTGCTCCTGCGCCATGCTGATGGTTGTTAGTTCAGGTGGTCCAATTGAAACCAGCCTGTCGTGGTCTCTGATGATTGGGCGGAGACGATGGCTGTCGGGATGTCAGCAGAGCGTCCGGCTGCTTCCTGCGCACACATGATATTTGCTCCAGTTACTGCAAATACCATCACACCCCCAACCCCCCCCCCCCCCCCCCCAACCAACCGGCCTGTAGCCTGATCCAGCTGAAGAATGGCTTCTAATGGCAGCCAGCCATCTCTAATGCCTGTTGTTTAACTGGACTGCTGCGACTGTCCCAGCACAGGGCTGTGGTTAGACTGGGAGCCTCCCAGTACCAAAGTGATGTGTTTAATTTACTGACTGTTGTGCTGTCCTTCCCCCCCCCCCCTCTCTCCCCCCCCCCCCCCCCCCACACACACAGATAAATGGCTCTTTTAAGCTGGGAGCTGCTCGTGTTCTGTCTGGCTGGCAGATGCAGTGCCTAGTCCCCGGCCTCCAGGACAACGCCAACATGAACGGGACGTCTGAGCAGGCCGACATCCTGCCGCCAAACTGCATGGTCAAAGACCGATGGAAAGTGGTGAGTCAGGCTATTTAAATTATTTAAACGATTGCATTGCTTTTTAATTTAATTTTTACATTTAAATTGATTTATGTAATGTTATATTGCTTAATCTATTTTATTTATATTTATTTATTCGATTTAAAAGTGCTATATAGTGTTGTGTATATTTGTTCATTTAATTTATATTTATTCATTTAATTATGATACTTGTTTAATTGTTCTAAGTAATGTTATGTTACTTATTCTGTTATTGTGTGTTTGTTTTATTATATATTTGTGTATATTTATTCAGTTTTATATTTGTTTTTATTCATTGGTTATTTTTTAAAATAATTTTGTATGATCGGACAACATGTGCAACACTTAGATGTTGTTTCCTGCGTGGCGTGTGTGGTGCTGGAAATGACCTATTACAAACTGTGTACAACTTCCTGTGTCCACTGTGTGGCGCTAGACAACACAGTAATTATACATCATGTTGCTGTATTTCATGTGTAGATCACACTGTGTAAATTTAATGTAAAACAGGGTCTGTGTCAGATAAGGCTGACTTCCTGTTGTCAGTAAGTGATGCTATAGTTTCACAAAAACACAAAAGCTTCTCAATCTGGCATCGTGAGGGTCTGGAGATTATACTGAACAACTTCGAGACGGATCTGTTGAATTCTTGAGGACAAGTTTCATGATGTTTCATGTCTGTGCCCCAAATGGCGAGTTTTTACATGACCTATGACATCGTTGGAGCCACCAACTTGTCCTTTGCAATTTTGCGTCACATTAGTCGTCATACCTCCTGAATCTGAAACAAATCCAATAAACCCCCGGAGGAGTTTGGAAAAGTTTCTGACGCTATTGACGCAAAGATTCCAACGCAGGCACTGGAGGACCGTTTCTGTTGCAGACTTGAAAGGGTTAACAAGGAGAGACTGTACGTTTCCTGTGAAATCGAAGATTTATTTTGAAAAGACACAGTGCGTGTAACAAGCCTAAAGTGACACGTCGTTCCCGAATGTCCAAAACAGACGCCGGAGGCCACCCAGCGCGTCATATTGTGACGTGTAGGGCCACTAACAAAGCAACAGTGTTTGACGATGTAGAAGTGAGAGGGTTTTGGAAAATGAAATCCAGAAGAAGAAAACTTTGCCTTCAGCATCTGAATGTCAAATCTCACACGCTGAAGCAGCCTCGAACTCCAGCAGGAAGTGTTTTCAAAAACCGTCTGTGCTCTCAGCTCCAACAACACCTGAACATAACTCACCTGAGACTCACGTGTCAAAGTGATGAAACACTGACTGTGGTGGGTTATCAGGCACCTGCGGCTGAAGGGAAGGAAACTAATCATGTAAAGAACATGTGACCAGTTGTTAAAGGGCTAATACACATGAATGTATGTATGTCATTCATAAAAAGCCTCGGCCGTTGTCCTTTGAGCTTCCTCCGGTTTCTGGAATAAAAAGTTACATAATGCAGCTCCTGTCTCGGCCAATCAGATCACGGCGTAGAGCCTGCAGGCTGTTTGCACTTCACTGATCAATTTACTGTCGGAACCACTGAACTGCCGAGGCTCAACACACACACACACACACACACACACTCATGGATGCATCTGAATGAGTGTGTGTGTGTGTGTGTGTATGCATACATATATTTAACGTGTTTTATGGCCCATAATATAACACAATTCAGAGTCTGGCTCAAAGAATCTTCAGCAGGATTCAGCCGGCGATCACAAATGAGAACAAGAGAAAATACAACAATGAACAAGGAGGCAAGAAGAAGGGAGGAAGGGCTGAAGGAAGGACAAACAGAACTGAGAAGGTGAAGGAGGAGATGAAGGAAGAAAGGAAGTAAAGAAAAGGAAGGACTGAAGAGAAGGAAAGATGGAATTGATAAGGGAAGACAGAAGGATTGAGGCGGAGAACTGAAGTTTTCCTGATGTTTTTAAATGTTCATGATGTTTTAAATAGTCGGATTTATTTTTTAACGAATTAATTAATTAACTGCATTTGTTTAAAACCAGATCCATAAACTTTTCTTCAGACTTCCGTCTTTCGTCCCTCCATTCCGATGGACGTAACTTTTCTAGGATGTCTAGATCTATGATTGGAGACTCCAAGTCCACAGACTTATTTGATTGGACATCTATGAGCCAATCACAGCGTTCCACATCATTGAAAGTGGACTGCAGTAGAACCGCGTCCTCTTTTAACAAGCATGGCCGACCATGAGTCTGTTAGTCATATTGTAAAGATGAGACGTGACTGATGCGTGTCAGAAAATCATATAAAAGATTTACAGCTTTTACTCAGGAGTTTCTCAGAAATATCTGTCCACTGAAATGGCAGCTGTTGTCTGGAGATGCTTCAGAAATTCAGGATATTTTCAGTTGTGATGACGAACACGATATAGAATATGTACGCAGTGTGTTTTACAGCATCACTTTATAAGAATCAGAAATACTTTATTGATCCCTGAGGGGAAATTATGTAAAGACCAGAGATTATAAGAAGTCAGAATAAAAGTGAGAAAAAAGTATGCAAATATAAAGCAATAAAAATAAAATGAAATAGAAATGTGCATTTAAATAAAAATTAAATGTGCATTATGTTACAGTGTTTAACACTACTACTTCAGATATTACAAATGAAAATAATAAAAAAATATATACATCATCACTGTGCTGAGACTGTAAATTTGAAACTTTAACTACGATAATTAGGATAATCAGGAGAGCAGCACAACAATAGAATAAGAGTAAACATAAGGAATACGTACAGTCGTGAACTGTACGTTGAATTATTTATATTCAAAAGGTGAAAAACATTGCACTCAGCCGATAGTTATGAACGATAAATGCAGCTCAGTCAGGAACACTTTAGTCAAAGAAAACTTTATTTCCATTTGCAGTATTATAGTATAGTATTAGTATTATATATGGTATGTCTCTGCCCTTCCTCGGGCCCACACAGAAAGCCTCTTCCACACACCTGCGTGGAAAGCAATAAGGCAGAGAGAGCACACCTGTCTGCCCTTCCACGTGCAAATGAGGAAAGCCTGAGGCAGAGAGCAAACCTCTCTGCCCTTCCATGCGCCTACATGGAAAGCCTAAGGCAGGGAGAGCAGCAGCAAAGACCTCCGGGAACAGAACGGAGCAGCATCAATGACAAACAGAAATGACATTGATAAGTCAGACACAACGTGAAAAGGAGGAGCTGGGGTGGAGGCAGGTTGCAGAGCAGCTTGCAGAGGAAGCAGCACCAGTAGGCAGGTCAGAGCAGTTTAAATAGGGCACCCTGAATGAGATTAGCCAACTGGTTGCATAGAACGGAATCATGTGATCTATCAGCTGATCCATCAGTTGATTGGCTGTTTGAGATCAGCTGATGTAGCTGGGATGGAGCTGAGCTTGACATCGTGTCCTGCCTGAACTAACGCTGTGCTAATTAGGTGAATAAAGTCCAGATGTCAGTCTACTGACTCGGACACTCTGGGGGCGGAGATGTGCAGGTTGATGGCCGCAGGCAGAAATGACTTCCTGTGGCGCTCTGTGGTGCATCTTGGGGGAATGAGTCCATCACTGAATGTGCTTCTGTGTCAACACATTCTTGTCCACATGTGACGTCCAAGGTACCCTGGGTGTGGTTGTCAACGCCATGTCAACTTCAGCCTGTTACATGCATTGTCTGTTTTCAAAATACACTTCTGTTTTCACAGGAAATGTACAGTTTGTATACAGTCTCTTTCAAAATAAAAGCACTACGTTGGTACAACACCACAAATTGATGTTTTTTCCTTCAACAACAAACACGTGGTTAGGCTTAAGAAAAAAGAACAGGGTTTGACTTTACAATATTACGGGGCGCTAACACCGCTGTCTCGGGGGAAAGTTGGTGGTTGTTGGACCCCTCCCACCTGCCCCACTCAGACTGTTGGTGCCTTAACTTTCATCTTTGTCCCGCCGCGTTTCCCCCTGATGCCGCCGGGCACAGTTAAACTATAACAGCAACCAGACGCGTATCATGCTGATGTTAAAGGACGCCTTTTTATTTCGGCGACTTCGGAGTGAGACCGGGCTCCCTGTGTCTGACCAGCACACCTTTTATTCACTGATAAGTTCATGGAAAATAAATGACATGTTTTTTGTTGAAAAAAGGTCTGTTAAGACGTTACTGTCAGATTTTCTTGTTTATTTCTGCGTTAAGATTCTTCGTCCATTGGAACGAACAGGGGGAAACAGAATAACGTACCTTGATTTTTTTTTTTTTGGCAAATGATTTATGAGTGCATTTAGAGTAGAAAGCCACCATTAGATTTTTTTGGGAACATAATTGGGTTCTGAACAGGTTAAAAACTCATCTGCTGATCTGAAAGTTTAAACTTGCAGGTTTTTCTGTTTTTTGTCTCATTTTGAGGAGTCAGTTCAGCAGCTGGTCGAGTGAAAGAAACAGCAAAAGAGTGGAAGGAAAAGAAAAGAGAAATAAAAAACGTACGCAGGCGTACAAGATAGAAAGCATGTTGAAGAGATTAAAGAGGAAAAGAGGCAAAATGAGGAGAAGAAATTGAAGCGGTGAAAAATAGAAGGCAGACAGAAACAATCAGAAGAATAGAAAGGAGGAGGTGAAGAGAGGTGAGGAGGAAGACGAGATGAAAACGTTTGAACAAACAACTGAGAATTTAATTTCTGTTTGATTGATGATGATGTTTATTTGGTTGGGCGACAAAGCTCTTGTGACACTGAGACGATCGCACTGACCCAGAGTCTGTTCTGTGTCCCAGCTGAAAAAGATCGGTGGAGGCGGGTTCGGGGAGATCTACGAGGCCTTGGACCTGCTGACGCGAGAGAACGTGGCGCTGAAGGTGGAGTCGGCCCAGCAGCCCAAACAGGTGCTGAAGATGGAGGTGGCGGTGCTGAAGAAGCTGCAGGGTGAGACGCTTTTACACACTGGTACTTTCTAGTTTCAAGAAGAACAAGACATGTGACAGGTGTATTAAATCAGAATATTTTACAGTGTTATTGACCCTCTGCTCTTCTCCAGGTAAAAATCACGTCTGTAAGTTCATTGGCTGCGGTAGAAATGACAAATTTAACTACGTGGTCATGCAGCTTCAGGTGAGTCTAAGTGTGAGCGCCCCCTGGGCTTACAGAGGCTTTTATTGTGAAGGACACAGACAGATGATTTTGTTAGACATCAATAAATTCAGCTCTGATGAGGTTTTAAAAGTAAGTTTATGTAGTTGTTGGTTTAGACTGTTTTTCCTAAAAGAAGTCAGGTGTCATGGCAGTGATGGCGTTTGTTTAACTTCCACTGTAGTTTTTTTGATGTTGTTGCTAAGCAACCGTCCCCGTCTTGCTGCAGGGGCGTAACCTGGCCGACCTGCGGAGGAGTCAGCCCAGAGGAACCTTCACCATGAGCACCACCCTGCGGCTCGGGAAGCAGATCCTGGAGTCCATCGAAGCCATCCACTCAGTGGGCTTCCTGCACCGCGACATCAAACCGGTACGGTGGAAACACTTCTTTCTTTTTCAGAGGTCGTTTTCAAGTGTTTGATTGACACTCACAAAATCTGTGAGACAAAGAGACATTTATGGAATAAAATAAAGAAACAAACTCAGAGAAACAAAAAACAACAAAAATATTGAATTTTTCATCTTATAAAATCTTCAAATTAAATTGTTTTATTTGGTGGAACAAGAAAAAAAAGTCTGGACCAGAGTTTGGAATTTGATTTTTGATGCAACAACAACAACATGAAATAAAACAAACCAAATCAAAGACATAAAAACATTTTTATTACATAATAACTAAATATCACAATATTTGTGTCACAGTTAAAGGTGCTGGATTAGAAACTAAAGGCTGATTTGTAGCGGTGCGTCAGCTCCACGCTTCGCTTTCGTACGTGGCCTTCGCTGTTGGAGTATTTATATTCAAGGCATGCGGTGGTGTGTCTGTGTCGCTTTCTATGAAGTGCTGTAAAGTTTGATTGATTTAAAACACACATTGAACATGATTCACTGGAGACAATTTAAAACACCAGTAAAGAGACCAGCTTCATTCACAAGGGTCACGGACGAAACATGTCGCTGTCTCATACTTCTGTTGCTTAAATTTAACCTTGTGAGTTTGTTGCCTAAACTTTACCACATACTTCTGTTGCCTAAACTGAACCACGTGCTTTTGTCAATGTCCCGGCGTTGGTTATGGCGTCCCAGAACATCAACAGCAGTGGATACCTAGTGTTTAATATGTAGATGTGATGTCTACCTTTTCTTGCACAACAGCACTTTGAAATAGTAATCCACGCCTTCATCACGTCCCGGCTGGATTACTGTAACGCACTTTATTTTGGAGTCAGCCAGTCTTCCCTCGCATGTCTCCAGTTGGTTCAGAACGCCACTGCTTGGCTCTTAACTGGAGCACGTAAGAGGGAACACATTACGCCCATTCTGGCCTCCCTCCACTGGCTGCCCGTGCACTTAAGAATTGATTTTAAGATTCTTTTATTTGTTTTTAAATCTTCTACCTATCTGAGCTGCTTCATCCCTACGCTCCCGCTCAGTGCCTCAGGTCAGCTGATCAGCTGCTCCTGGATGTACCGAGGTCTAAGCGGAAGCTCAGAGGGGATAGAGCCTTTTCTGTGGCGGCTCCCAGATTGTGGAATGATTTACCTCTCCACATTAGACTGGCCCCCTCACTGTCTGTTTTTAAAACCAGTCTTAAAACCCATATTTACTCCTTGGCTTTTAACCCAGCGTGAGACTCTGCTCTTGTTTTACTGTTTTATTGTTTTTATTGTTTGTCTTATGTTTTATCTGCTCTCGATTGGATGAACTCAGACTGTCTCATATTAACTTCACACAAACCTTTTAATCCTCTTCATGAAGAGCTCTCCTGTGTTTCTGTGTCTCACACCTGACTGAGTTTCTGTCTCGTTTTGTTGCTGCAGTCAAACTTCGCGATGGGCCGGCTTCCCTCCACCTACAGGAAGTGCTACATGCTGGACTTTGGTCTGGCGCGGCAGTACACCAACACCACCGGGGAGGTCCGACCGGTAAGAAACTTCACACCAGGAACTATTAACAGTTAACGTCCTAATATTCTGCATCAGATCAGACCGAGGACCTCCACACTTTGATCACCTGTTGTTGTAACAAGCTGAACAAACATTTAGCAAAATGAACATTTAAATATAAAACTGTGATTTACAGTGTTAAAAATAAAAAATCATAGTTTTTATACTTGAGCCAAAATAATGTCTGTGTGACACAGAATTCTGACGTCTTTGTAAGATGTTAAAGTTGTGATATTTTAAATCACAGTTATAAAATTATTTAGAGAATTGATGATAAAGAAAAAGAAAGAAATCAGATCAATTTTAGAAATAAGATGTAAATTAATAATTTAAATTTTCACCGTCATAAAATAAAAGGCTGTCTTATGAGTATGATTTCTAAATGTTTTGATTTTAATCGTCAGTATTTTTTAAAGGAAAGTGAATTAAAATGAGGAGAAACTCAACCACAACATGATTAATATCTAATTATAAAACAATTAAAACAACGATGTGATACATACAGTATTAAATTATAGCTCAGGTAATTTTCAAATCAAATGAAATTTTTATGGTCATGAGACATTTGAACATTTGTTTTTTTATTATTTTAATATTTTTTATCATGTTTTGAAATATTTTAGTTTTTATTTGTTTATTTATTTATTTATCACTGTCTTTATTTGCAGGAATGTTCTTCCATACTGAACACAAACTGTCATCTATATTTTCAAGGTTATATATTGTCAAATGAACAACTGACCCTTCGCTAAGTCCCGCCCCTCAAATACAGACTGGCCAATCAAAGCGTAGCATCAGCCCTCTCTGATAAAGATTCAACAACAACACAGCTGTGGTCACAGGTCGTTAATGAGACTCGTTACCCGGAGAGGTCGTGTGTTAATGAGACTCGTTACCCGGAGAGGTCGTGTGTTAATGAGACTCGTTACACGGAGAGGTCGTGTGTTAATGACACTCGTTACCCGGAGAGGTCGTGTGTTAATGAGACTCGTTACCCGGAGAGGTCGTGTGTTAATGACACTCGTTACCCGGAGAGGTCGTGTGTTAATGAGACTCGTTACCCGGAGAGGTCGTGTGTTAATGAGACTCGTTACCCGGAGAGGTCGTGTGTTAATGAGACTCGTTACCCGGAGAGGTCGTGTGTTAATGAGACTCGTTACCCGGAGAGGTCGTGTGTTAATGACACTCGTTACCCGGAGAGGTCGTGTGTTAATGAGACTCGTTACCCGGAGAGGTCGTGTGTTAATGACACTCGTTACCCGGAGAGGTCGTGTGTTAATGACACTCGTTACCCGGAGAGGTCGTGTGTTAATGAGACTCGTTACCCAGAGAGGTCGTGTGTTAATGGTCCGAGGCTTCCAGCGAGGGGAGAGGGAGAAATATAACATAAGATAAAATAGGAAAAACCTTTATCCCTCTTTTATTTTATTTTCAGCGTTTCAGGCGAAAAAGTTCCGCCATTGTTATTTCTTCTTCGTGTCTCACTAGAGCTACGTATCGGGTAGTGACAGCAACACTGCCCCCACATTTTCCGGTGGTGCTGCTCCATTTGGCCCGTATCCGTAAGCTTCATGGAAACGTGGAGAAATACGGACGAAATGAACGCAGAGCATGGACAGAAGGTTCTGTCCGTATCCAGATCCGTAGTGCGTGCAGATGAACGTTGTTTGACTTCCTCTGGAGATCCCTGCCTTTCCAGCAGCGGAGGTCCAGGTGCTGGCAGCGGCATGAAGCCAAACACGGTTCATCTGCACACACTGCGATGCCACACAGCTGGTTCAATATCAGTGAGGTTTCCCTTTATATTCATTGTCTCCTGTGGCGATCAGCAGTGATGTGCTGGTTCACTGTTCGTCAGGCTCTAGCTCCCGCCTATCTTTGGGGCCGTACACATGTCACATCTTTAAGTGCCTGGAAAACACGAGGTGGGGTGCTGGGTGCTACTCTGTGTCAGCTGTCAGCTTCCTTCTACATTTAAAACAATAAATGTCAGGGCCAAAAAACGCAGCATGTGTACAGTCGCTCCAACAGCTTGATGGATCATCACAAAGGGGCGGGGCTTAGCAAAGGGTCAAGTACAAGAGCAGTTGTTGCCACTGAAAAACCTGGGTGACAATAATAATAATAATGATAATAAAATCACACAAGTAGAAACAAGGAAGGACTCCAGATAAGCAGATAGTTCAAATAAAATATGGAGTAAATGATATAAATCAGGAGCTGCATGAATACACACAATGTAACAGGAGTGTGTTGCAGTAAACGTACACACAGAGGTGTGACCATTTTAGTTTCAGAAAGGTAAATCGACATTTGTTTCCTCAAGCTGCTTCAACAATAAACTGAATTATCAAAAGCTAAAAAAAGCAAAGCAGACAGACAGACAGACAGGGTGTGTTTGCTGCATTGCAGCACATTAGTACGGCAGATTACTGTAGTCTGTTGGTGTGTGTGTGTTGTCCTGTGTGTGTGTGTAGGGGCTGATAAGATGTTGTTTATCAGCTGGTGTGAGAGCAGCGGCTTGCTGATGCTGAATGAGGGGATTTTCTACATTTGAAGGTTTGAATGAAAAAAAGGCTTTTATTGTGATAAGTCTGAATTAGATGTTTTGATTGGTCGTCAGTCAGTGATCAGGTCTGCTGGTCTTTGTAGTTTCACCGCTGTTGGCTTCTTCTTCTTCTCTTCTTCCTCTCTTCTCTCTCGTTTATGACGTCTCTATCGGACTGAACTCTCAGGTATTTTTAGATCAGACAGGAGCGTCTTCCATGTACTGTCAACCTCTTCTCCTCCTCTCCTCCTCCTCGCCTCTCCTCCTCCTCCTCTCCTCCTCCTTCTCTCCTCCTCCTCCTCTCCTCCTCCTCTTCCTCCTCCTGCAGTCTTGCGTTGCCTCTGTTGGAGCAGTGAGATGAATATTTGATGCTCCTGCATGCTCCAGTGGGCGAGAGACCGCCGCCCCCAACCCCCCCCCCCCCCACACACACACACAGCTGAGTCAGCTGCTGTCCAATCATCTGAGAGCATCACCCCCTCCCTCCCTCCCTGCTGCCTCTTCATCCTGCTGCCTCTCCTCTTCCTCTCTCTCATCCCTCCATCACCTCTCAGCTGTACTCCCCTCTCTCTCAGAGTGACATCATCTCTGATCGAACAGGAAGTCCTCCCAGCAGACGTCACATGACCAGGCAGGAGTACCACCAGCAGTAACAGCAGCAGATGCAGAAGCGTTATAGGAAGGATCAGTCTAATAGTCTAGAGGACTATTTACAGAGGCGGATTAATACACATTTATAATATCACAATAATAATCTTTATCTACAGAGCACTTTTCAAATAGACTTGCAAAGCACTTGACAAGGCAACAAAAAACAAGTGACATGTCATAAAAAGCAAGTCAAGGTCAAGGTCAAGGTCAAGGTTACTTTATTTGTCTCCCTCTGGAGAAAACTGTCCTTGATAAGCTGCTGTGTCAAACCAGGCTTTACAACTCAGAACATTAATAGAAACCATACACTCTTTAACTGTTAGTAAACAGTGTGATGTTTGTTGGTGGGCGGGGCTTAGCTGGAGGCAAAACAGTTCTCCACAGACATTAGCTAGCGCTAGCTAACAAGTTGTGTTGTCTTGTTTTAGACGATGGAGGAAGATGATGTGAGTGGTGCGTTCAGAAACACTCATTGTGAGTGTGGGAGCACACGATTAACTTAACCGTTTGGTTCATTCAGTCAAACCAGACGCCAAAATTCATGCAACAATTGGGGCTCCGGTGAGTGTGTGTGTGTCAGCAGGACGGTGTGTGTGTGTGTGGGATTCAGTCAAAATAAACTACAGCGTGTGTGTTCATGGGAATGAAGGAACGTGTCAGCCAGTGACAGTGTGGCTCACTGATGGAGGAAGAAGAGTTATCATGAGACTTGTCAGTAAATACACTGCTCAAAAAACACTTAAATCACACATCAGATCAGTTTTTACTGATGCACATTGTTTAATGTGTTGAGATCAGTGGAAACTAAAATCATCAACACACTGAGGGCTGGACTCAAATCACACTGAAAAATCTGAAAAAGAAATCACAGACTGATCCAACTCAGGGCCCACTGCACCAGGAGGAACCCAGGGCCCACTGCACCAGGAGGAACCCAGGGCCCACTGCACCAGGAGGAACCCAGGGCCCTCTGCACCAGAAGGAACCCAGGGCCCACTGCACCAGGAGGAACCCAGGGCCCTCTGCACCAGAAGGAACCCAGGGCCCACTGCACCAGGAGGAACCCAGGGCCCTCTGCACCAGGAGGAACCCAGGGCCCTCTGCACCAGGAGGAACCCAGGGCCCTCTGCACCGGGAGGAACCCAGGGCCCTCTGCACCAGGAGGAACCCAGGGCCCTCTGCACCGGGAGGAACCCAGGGCCCTCTGCACCGGGAGGAATCCAGGGCCCACTGCACCGGGAGGAACCCAGGGCCCTCTGCACCGGGAGGAATCCAGGGCCCACTGCACCAGGAGGAACCCAGGGCCCTCTGCACCAGGAGGAACCCAGGGCCCTCTGCACCAGGAGGAACCCAGGGCCCTCTGCACCGGGAGGAACCCAGGGCCCTCTGCACCGGGAGGAATCCAGGGCCCACTGCACCGGGAGGAACCCAGGGCCCTCTGCACCGGGAGGAATCCAGGGCCCTCTGCACTGGGAGGAACCCAGGGCCCACTGCACCAGGAGGAACCCAGGGCCCTCTGCACCGGGAGGAACCCAGGGCCCTCTGCACCAGGAGGAACCCAGGGCCCTCTGCACCAGGAGGAACCCAGGGCCCTCTGCACCGGGAGGAACCCAGGGCCCTCTGCACCGGGAGGAACCCAGGGCCCACTGCACCAGGGGGAACCCAGGGCCCTCTGCACCAGGAGGAACCCAGGGCCCTCTGCACCGGGAGGAACCCAGGGCCCTCTGCACCAGGAGGAACCCAGGGCCCTCTGCACCGGGAGGAACCCAGGGCCCTCTGCACCGGGAGGAACCCAGGACCCTCTGCACCGGGAGGAACCCAGGACCCTCTGCACCGGGAGGAACCCAGGGCCCACTGCACCAGGAGGAACCCAGGGCCCTCTGCACCAGGAGGAACCCAGGGCCCTCTGCACCAGGAGGAACCCAGGGCCCTCTGCACCAGCATAAGGTCTGACAGTCACTCTGAGGGTTTCATCCTGGTACCTAACAGCAGTCAGGGTACTGTTGGCTCTGACATGGAGGTCTGTGTGACCCTCCCCTTCTGACAGTGTGGTCAGAAACATGCACACCAGTAGCCTGCTGGAGGTCATGTTGTAGGGCTCTGGCAGTGCTCCTCCTGTTCCTCCTCACACAAAGGAGCAGATAGCGGTCCTGCTGCTGGGTTGATGCCCTTCTACGGCCCTGTCCAGCTCTCCTGGTGTAACGGCCGGTCTCCTGGTATCTGGTATCAACCTGATTGGGCTGCAGGTAGCGCCTCATGCTACCAGTAGTGCCAAGGACACTAGCAGAAGACCAAACTAGAGAAGAATCAGTCAGGAAGGATAAGGAGAGAGCAACTGTCTGTGGACACCACATGTAAAACCATTTCCTGTTTGTCTCTCCATTGTTCTTGACTTCCTGTTAGACTGTGACCATTAAGTGTTCCCTTCAGTTTTTTGAGCAGTGTAGGTTCACAGTTGGTCTGAGTCTGAACATGAAGTTTTATTAATGATAAGCAATTTTATTTTTATGAAATTAAGACATGTTACAGCTCTTTGTGGGACTTTTTAAAAATGAGCAGAAACAGAGGTGTCCGTCTGGTCGGTGCAGAACGATAGTCGACTGTTGGTAATATAGGTGTGTGTGTGTGTGTGTGTGTGTGTGTGTGTGTGTGTGTGTGTGTCCAGCTGCTCCAGGATCGGCTCTCTGTCTGTCTCTCGTGGATGTTAGCGTGTAGCTGCTGATGAATAAATCATGTGGATGGAATAAAAAGCTCTGCTGCTTCTGAACTGAAACACAGAGACACGGAAGCCTCTGACATGAACATGGCGTGTTGATCTGAACACGTAGACGGTCCTCTCTCCGTTCTTGTCATTTACTGTTTTCTCTTTGTTTTTCTTTCATCTCAGAATCGTCTCGTCCTCCACAGATGAAGTTTAGGACTCTGTAGAAAAAAAGAAGCTCTGAGATTAATTTCTGAGGACAAAGAATGTTTTCAGATTAAAGTCACAACTCAGAGGTCTCAGATCTCTATTTAAATTATTTTTTAATAATTTATTATTTCTTAAATCTCTGAACACTGTCAGATAAACTGTCATTGACATCGTCTCATATATTTGACCTGAGGTAGTGTTTAAATATTTTGATGTATGTTCTGACTGAACTGTGTGATTTTGTCACCTTTTGCTGCAGTTTGACCTCAGAGTGACAGTTTGCATGATGTTCAGTCTTTATTGATCACCGATCATCACCTCTGTTATCAATGATTTTTGTTCTGTGTTTTACCTTCATCTTTTTCAGTTTCAGTGTTGTTTTTTGTTGTTGTTTTTCTTACAGTTTCCTTTGGACTTATGATTTTGACGTGCATGCCTCCCGTTTCTCCATCATCTCCATGGTTACCCAGGGATGTGAGTGGTTTCTATAGCAACAGAGGGGTCACAGCTGCATCACCAGCCGACTGCTGAAGTCTAACCTGGAAACAAAAAAAACAAACGAACAGAGAGACGATGTCACGTCACCTTCAGAGATCAAAGTGCTGAACACATTGACACCGATGTGTCTGTTTATTATTTAACACGCTGTCACTCGTTCATAACTTCTGCAGTCAAACAGTCTTCTCTCCACATGTCGACTGTGATTGTCAGATAAATGATAAATCTGCTGTTAGGAAACATCTTCCAATCAAAACCAATCACCAACAAATAAATTTTACTTACTTACTTACCTGTGTAAACAGGAAGTCACTATGGCATCACAAACTGTAACATAACCTCCAAAAAAAAAAAGTTTTAGGAGTCAAATGATAAATTAAACTCAACTGTGTGTTTCAGACTTAGTAGAATTCATACGAGTGGGAGATTGGTCATCAGGTAGATGATTGTATTGATGACAGCTAGCCTAGTCTCTATATACAGACTCTACATTCAGTGAATGTAGAGCCTCCGGAAGAAGAGCAGAAGAGCCCTGGTTTCTGGTTGTAGGCTGTTTGTAGTCTGCGTGATATTGACCAATCACGTTTGAGCCGGCTGCAGTTGTTGCCAGGTTAAACGGTCCGTGCGGTGAACTAACGAGGTGGAACATAATTGGCGTCACTGCAAACTCTGAATCCATCGCAATGTTTCAGCATATTTACTTTTATATAAACGGAAGTCGGAAACGGAAATTCGCCTCCTCCGCCCAAATCAAACCGGAATGCCAAAAAATGCCGGGGGTCTGCCCCCAGAGGCTGTATCGCCGTCTGCCGGGAGTCAGACGCCGAATACAGCCGATGGGTTCCGAGAACGCAGCTAGTCTGGTAGCGTTTCGCCAGACCTCTGGGAACCATTGACCTGGTGTTGTAGAATGGTGAGGAGGAACTTTCAGGGTGCTTTCAGACCTAGAGTTGTCTTGCTTTGTTTGAATCAGGGACTCATTTTGTTACACCATCCACCACTCCAACCCGCTTCCTTTTTTACTCCTGGCAGTGCACGGGTCACATGATCACAGCCTTAAAAAATGCAGGGATCATGCACAAATTACTGGCTCATCCCTACCTGGGAAATGTATAAACTGTGGTGCATTACTTTTCGTACAAACAGCCTCATGCAGTTAAGGCTTCAGTAGAAAACATCGTCCACAGATTGATCTTTAGATTAAATTTTTCTAACTCATATTTGAAGTTCACGTTATCAGATTAAAGGTTCTCTGTGGAATTGTTGGCCTCTAGTGGCGCTGTGGAGCATTTTTGTCTCATGCACATGCGTTGAAGTGACGCGATACAGGTTTCTGTCAGCGGTGTTTTATTTCACTGATCAACACGGGGCAGTGATGTGTCAAGAAACGTAGGAATGCGCCAACAAAGGGAGGGAAGAAGAAGACGGAGCACTCGTAACCCAAAACAGTGCTTAGTTTAAAATGTTCAACAGTGATGTTTGCAAATGTTTAATGAGGAAGGAAATACACTCGGCAGGTCTGAATAAGACTCGTCTGTTATGAAAGAGAAGCAGACTGATGATTGGTCCAATAACTTCAAACTCCCCGGTTGAGTGAACGTTTCACACGTACAGTAAATCCAGACGTCCACTGTGAAGTCATGACGTGTCTCCCAGTTGTCATGGGAACCTAAACATCCTGCTCACCACACAAATATGAGTAATGTCACCATGGAAACCTCCTGCTGTTTCCCCGAGGCTGTGTCGATGCGGTGTGACCCTCTGCTGATGTTTCTGTTTGTGTCATTATTTGGTTTTTGTCACTTTGGTTTTAATTTACTCTGTTTGAATCAGAAACATCCTGCGTCACAGCAGCAGCTGCAGACAACACGACCGCATGTTTCACTCTCTGCAATAAAGTCCTAAGATATATGTAAGAGTAATTATTCCTGAATAATTATATGGTAGTAACTGGTTTGAGCTGGTTGGCCGTGGTTTTCCATTTTCAATTTGCCGTGCAGATTAGCACTTGAGAGCAACATAAACAATATAGACTAATGCAACAAATCAAATTATCAAAAGTACTGTGCTGTCTTTGTCAACACTTAAACGCCTCATTTGGCCGTGCTGACATGAGGCTTGTTACGGAGCGGTGAGGGCGGAGACACCTGCTGAAATGGAGTCCAGGTCACATCAGCTGATAATCAGCAGCAGGTCATTTAAAGGGATACTTCACTCACAACATCACCACTTGTGTATCAGTTACCGTCCTCGTGTTACACGAAGTTCACTCTTTCCTGTCAGGTGAACAAAGAGTCCAAAAATGGAGAAAATTCTTGATGAGTTGAAGTAAATGGGGTCCACATTTAACAACAGCAAAACTATGTCAAAGCATCTACGTACAAACTCTCACAGTACTTGTTCAATATAATCCAAGTCTATTGTATCCAGTCGTTCACTCAGTACGTCACCAACACGTGACATTTCACTAAAACCTCAGTATTTAAAAGTATTTAAAAGAAAACCTGATGACTGTTCCTCTCAGAGCCAGAGTCAGTGAACACGGGAGCTGCCTCGAGCAGTTTTTGTCTTTGTGTTATTTTGTGACTTTTTGTGTTTTAAAGGGTTAATTCAAACTCACTAAAGTCACACACTGACTCCTTCTATTCTGGCTCCCAATAACACAACAAGACAAACACATTTTAACACTCTTATGGAGCCTACAGCCCTGTGGGGGAGAGGCAGCTGCACCTCCAGCTGACATGATGTCACTGTGATGTCATCATGATGATCATGACGCGTTCATTTCGTCCGTATTTCTGCACGTTTCCATAAAGCTTACGGATACGAGCCAAACGGAGCAGTACCACCGGGAACCATGGGGGCAGTGTTGCAGTCACTACCTGATACGTAGCTCTAGTGAGACACGAAGAAGAAATAACAATGGCAGAACTTTTTGAGGAAAAGAATTCTCCGTTCTCCAGTCGCGATGTATTTAACGGCCTCACCGACCACCGCCTCCTACAACTGCTCTGTGTTTGTCTTTTATGCAAGAGGCACATTATCAATATCTCCTCCACAGCCGCCATGTTTGTTTTTGAGTTTGTTGTTGTCATAAACTTTTGACTCTGGGCTGCCTCCTGGTGGATATATTGGTTAACATCCATGCCAACGTAAAGGGCGCATGGAAGTATGTGGGCAGTGACGGTAACATAGTTTGAAACGGACATATACATTTTCGTACGTAAAGGGAGCATAAATGGGCCCTAACAGGAGAAACTAAAACACTTTGCCTAAAACAACTTCAGTCTCAGTGTCAGAGAAGTTTTTCTTTACTCTCAGTCTTTGTTCGCTCCATGTGTTCACAGGTCGACAGGATGCACCTGTCCACAGTAATTATCACCTCCATATATGGTGTCACTGGATATTCATGGGCGGGATGTATGCTAATTAGCGGTAGCGTGTTGTCAGTTTGTGATTGTTGAACATGAACACGTGCCTGTGATCAAATCAGAGTTTCCTGTGGCGTTCATGAATCCAGTGTAGGTTTTTAGTCCCAGTGTGTACAGAGTCTGGCTTTAAAGAGATCATCAATACGTTTCACTTTCAGTGCAGGTCCTTCAGACAGAGCTGTAGCCGACTGGATAAATGAGACTTGGATTACACTGCACAAGTGGAGTTTTTAAACGGATGTTTTGAATAGTTTTTCTGTTGTGGATCGCGGTGACTTCACTTCACTGAGAACTTTCTCTGCTTTTGGATTCTTTGTTCACCGAGGCGGCATGAGAGAAAAATAAAGATTTCTTTGAATGTAACACAGGGTGAGGAATCGGTATACACACGATCATCTGTGGGGTGAAATATTTCTTTAAGTGTTGGCAAAGACGCTGCAGAAACTTTTTTTTTACAAATAATATTTGTATTTTATTTGTCTGTATGGTTTATTATTCAGTTTTTAAAAACAGACGTCAGTCCAGGTTTTTACAAGATGAATAGATGAAACTTCTGATGAACATTCATCAGAGCAGACATGACGCGGTCACAGTCAGAGTAAGAAAACTCACGCTGTTGCTGTTCTGTTGGTTTGATGAGATGTTTTTGGTGAACAGGAGGTAAATGAAACCAAATGTCATTATTATTTTTTACTGTTTAATTTGATGCAGCAGCAGTTTGTGTTTTAGAAATCTAAGATTAATCAGTGATTGTTAATGAGTAACTCTTCCTGGTGTCGTGTTCAGCCGAGGACTGTGGCAGGCTTCAGAGGGACGGTCCGCTACGCTTCAGTCAACGCTCATAAAAACAAGGTCAGTGTGATTGTGCTCTTTGATCTGTCACAGGAAGTGTGTGAGCGATGGAAATCCTCTGCTGAACATGTATCTGTGTAACACCAGCAGCCATGAATGAAAGACAACACTAACATTAATAATCATATCCTAACAGTGTGATGTTGTCCTGTTCCTCCAGGAAATGGGTCGCCATGACGACCTGTGGTCATTGTTTTACATGTTGGTAGAGTTCGCCGTTGGACAGTTGCCGTGGCGAAAGATCAAAGATAAGGTCAGACTGTTTCACCTGAATACAACACTGCTGCATGTACATGTACCACCGGTTACCACGACGACGACCATCAACAACAGAATAATAGAAACGATTCAATAAGTTCAGCGTTGGTTATTGTTTATCTTTGATTCCGTCATGAGACCATGTTCTGTGTGTTTAAGAAACCTTTATGTCTTATTCTCATGAACGCGATACCTCGAGGGACCGTCTCCAGCATCATGTGTTCTATGTGTTTATTTTTTTAATTTCAGCGTATGAAGGCAGAACTGAACATGAATCGTGACCGCAGCTGATTTTTTTTTTTTTTCTTGGGTGTTTTCTCCAGGAACAAGTGGGTCAGATTAAAGAGCGTTATGACCATCGGATGCTGCTCAAACACATGCCTTCAGAGTTTAATATCTTCCTGGACCACGTCCTGGCCCTGGACTACTACACCAAACCAGACTACCAGGTACACACTGTGTGTGAGCTCAAGTGTGTGTTCTCTGCTGCAGCGTGAACACACTCACGAGTCCGTCCTGTTGTTGTGTTCCAGCTGCTGATGTCGGTGTTCGAGAACAGCATGAAGGAGCGAATCATCACCGAGAATGAGCCTTTCGACTGGGAGAAGGGAGGAAGTGATGTCACGTTGTCGACCAGTGCCTCCACCCAACCACAGCACAACACCAGACCCACCGCCGCCATGGTGGGGTAAGAACTAAACCTAAACCGTCAGCTGTGCGAGAGCCTCCTGAAGCTGAACATCATCTGATATCAGATTAAATCAAATCCTGAAAATTAGTTGTTCTAAAGAAAAAAACCCTGATCCGATTAGATCATTCAGGTTCATTTATCTGGATCAAACCTTCAGAGTGTGCTCAGATCATTTTGGTAGGATTGGGACACCTTTGATTTAAAAAAAAAAAAAGATTTCCCGTCTTTTAAGACGTGCATGACGTCACTACACTATTCCTGTCCTATTTTTATTATTACTATTATATCATAACATACAGAGGCCCACCTAAAAAAAATGTCAGTATCTGTCTAAATGAACACTATAGTGAGGATTTTTTCACTGCTTTCAAATTTCGTAAATGCTTCAAAAACAATGTTTCACCCCAGAAACAAAATCAGTGTGTGTTGATGGTTGAAGTTATAATTCAAATTTTATTTTGAAGACATGGTTTGTCCCAACTCTCAGGGAATGGGTGAAATACATAAATTATATGACAAAATGTATTTTAAAAAATGTCTAAAACTGTTAACAGTTTGTTGAAATCAACCCAAACCACCAGAATAACCCTTAATACTCATATCATGAGTTTATAAATACACTAAGAAATTTAAAAGCAACACTTTTGTCTTTTGAATTGATTGAATTTCCCCATAGGGATTAATAAAGTATATAAAATTAAATAAAATTAAATAAAATTTGAATTTGAATTTATATAATTTCACTTTAGTTCATAGTTTTACCCTCTTTTTTACGGCGCAGCGCAGCAGCCGGGAGCATCATGTTTTCGGTTGTCTGTCCATCCCTCATCTTTGTAAACATGATATCTCAAGAATGCTTTGAGGGAATTTCTTCACAATTGGCCAATTTGCGACCCAATCTTAAGTGACATGTATTTAATGAGTGCATAAAAACAGTTTAACATCTACTGTGGAGAAACGGGACCAAAAACAAAAGTGTCAGATTTCAGTTTTTGTTCAGTGTAGTTTCTGAAATATGAGAATCTCCTGTGTTCTCCGTCCACAGAGCCATAGTGACGCCCGTACCTGGAGATCTCCAGCGGGAGAACACCGATGACGTTCTGCAGGATGAACATCTCAGTGATCAGGAGAACGCCCCCCCGGCCCCACCCAGCCGGCCCCCTGGGGAGACTGGCGTCCCCCACGGCGGGGAGCCCGGAGAGGCCTGGGAGGACACGGACTTCAACCGCAACAGACTCAGGATCAGCCTGAACAAGGTGGGAACTGATCCAGGACAGCCAACAAAAGTTTCATCTTTAACTTCAGCTCATGTTCGTGCAGCGGTGGTAACGTACTCTGCTTAAGTACAAGTGTTTCCTGTCCATGCTGCTTTATAGTTTATAGTTTATATAGTATAGGACACTTTTAGGCTACAAAACCGAAATACCCTGAGTGTTTAAATGGCTACTGAAAAGCATCACTTCCTGTCCTTCCTCAGGGGGCTCAGGAGGAGGAGGCGGGTCGTGGGGCGTGTCCAGTGTCGCCAGTTCGAGGAGGAGTCCCGGAGTCACCGACCGGTCAGGGTCGGTCCTTACGGTACCGGCGAGTCAACAGCCCAGAGTCTGACCGTCTGTCTGCTGCTGAAGGCCGAGCCGACGCCTATGGACAGAGGTGATCCGAAACATCAGGACACGGATGTCTGTTTAATGATGAGATTCACATCCAGAAAACACAAGTTTAAACGTGAAATCGTCTTTGTTTTATTTTGTTTTATGATGTTAAAATCAGATGAACAGGGTCGGTTTACTGACGTGTTAAATCACATCTCAAACTGTTTCGTAATGCCGCCAAATTCGTACAGATACCACGTAATCATAAGCCAGTAATTTGTGCATGACCCATGTATTTTGGAAGGCTGTGATCATGTGAACAAAACGTTGACGGGATTCAACAAGGAAGCAGTTGGAGCGGTCTTGTAAGTAGGCAGGTTGGCGCAGTGGATGGTTTACAACACCACAAACCTTCCTGCAGTACTTTCCCCAGGAGATGCGTGTTCAGAACCGTGTGGACTTTCTTTTCTCTAACCTAACCACAGTAACTTTACTTGCCTAAAACTAACCTCCGTGACTTTACATTAAGGACGTGAAGTCATTTGTAGGGCACTAGTTCGTAGGATGTCACATGAACTGTTGTATGAGGATACTTTTTAAAGCTCAGCTTAGATTGGATTTATGGTTGCGAACAGTTGCAAACTGAACAGCCAGATAGACTGAACTTCGTGTTCCTTTTTCAAGTGTTCTTGTTGATTCATTTGTTTTTAAGAATCCAGAGGTAAACTGGCTGTTAGGGAGCAGAAACAGAAATAAGAACTGCTGTGAGACCCAACTCGACTTTCCCTCATTGCCCTGGTTTGAGACTAGGGCTGGCACAGTATCAGATTGTCACTACACAATTAATGCAACCAAAAGAGTTCACGATAACGATATTATAACGATATTTATGGAGAATTTAAAATAAGAATAGTAATAATAATGCTATCAGTCAAATTTAAGCTGTATGAAATATGACAGCTTATGAAGGCTTTTTTTTTTTTTTTTTTTTTTGATGATGTGATATGTAAAACAGCCGCTGTGTCTGCTGTTGGTTGAGTGGTTTACTCATACGACATATCGTTTGAAAGCTACGCTGCTCGCGGTGCCTTTAATGCTGAACATTTCAAGATAAAACCACCACAACAGGCTCAATAAACGCTTCTGTCAGACAAACAACAAAGAAATAAACATTTACAACTCACCTATGAAGTGTTGTTAAAATCCACAGGTCATATTATCCAGACTGAATCACAGCTCCCATTTTATTTCTCACACACTGACAACAGCCCAGCAGTGCTGCACGATTTGGGAAAAATGTGCGATTGCGATTACAATATAATTACAATAAAATATAATAAATAAATGGTATCATGAGTCTTTTTGCTTGATTCAGTGTTTCCCTACATTATATCAGGGGGCACTGACCTGACATAGTTATTGTTATGGACAGACAGTGAGTCAATGACCATCAACAGACTGAGCACAGTCAAACACGCTGCTCACACAGCAGCGCAGCACGACACTGTACACACAGTGGAGCGAGCCTGTGTTGCGTTCAGGCGTTGTCATGTAAATGACAAATTCCAGCGTCATAGCACAACACAGCAGCATGTCAAGTGGGTCGACCCCGAGCAAAGTTGCTCAATTTTTCATTTGTTATGGAGTCCATGATTTCCCTGTGACACTTACACATGTTGTGCTGTGCTTGGATGTTGTTTTATGAGGCTCTGGTGTCTTTCAGTTGTCTCATTGTCTTTAACGTTACACGACTCGGCTTTCTCTCACATGCACTCTTCCTTCTTTTCCCTGTGCTGTCTCAAGTGTTGTTATAGATTGGTCGTGTTGCCGCGGGACGTGGCGACTTTAACTTTTAAACTTTTACACAGCACGTCTTTCTGTTCAACATCGCCATACCTGAATCCAAAGTATCGCCATGTAACAGACGTTTTTTTCGCCACCAACTCAGCCTGTTCATGGTCGAGCTCATGCTCTTCTTCAGCGTCTGTGTTGGTCGCTGCTGCACGCTGGCTGCACGCACCAGGATAGCTTGTGGGTGTGATGTCAACAAACTCCACACACTACAGGAGAGGCAGTCACGTTCACAGGCACACACGTTAACATTTATTTAGCCTACATTAAATCGCAAATCGCAGCCTTTTATGACATCACGATTGCGATTGCAATTAGATTAATCGTGCAGCACTACAGCCCAGATGATCTAAATCCAGAGAAATATTCAGCCCAGACACATTATTACATCCACAGATGTCCACCAGTTGCTGCATTGTTTCAAACCTTCATATTTCCCCACATATGATCCATAACTTCTGCTGCTGGGCATTTATCCAAACCAACCAGGCGGATGCCAAAATGGAGGCTATTTCCTGACCTTTCCATTGACACCTCACTTGAGCCAATAGGAGCTTCCAGTGCTGTTGTACTGGCCTCGATAGCCAACCAGGGCCTGAGCTGAGATAACATGTCACTGGCTCCCAGTGTTTAAAGCTATTTAAAGAGTCAGTGATTGGCCCGCCTCACCCGAATGTCCAGAAACAAACGACTCTTCTGTTTTCTTAAGGGAGAAACTCAGTCTTATCAATGTAGTGTTTTCATAGACAGTAAGCTCTTAAATACACATTTGTGTCTGTGCTGATTAGTTTTTCATTCATAATAAAGTATATAATTGAATTACCTGTTTTTTTTTTTCTCCCCGTTTTTCCTGATCAGCTGTGAAGGTCCTAAGGACAGAGGGATGTCGTATGCTGTAAAGCCTTTGATTTGTGATATTGGGCTTTATAAATAAAAGTGATCGACTGATTGATTGAATTTCCCCGTAGGGATTAATAAAGTATATAAAATTAAATTGAATTAAAAAATTCAAATTCAAATTAGATTAAATTAAATTGAATTAAATTAAATTAAATTAAATTAAATTAAATTAAATCAAATTTGAATTTAACTTTATATAATTTCACTTTAGTTCATAGTTTTACCCTCTTTTTGTGTCTTCATGTCTGTCTGTGTGTCCTCCAGGTCCAGGATGGACATCCTCGGCTCTCCGTCCCGTCACGTCTACTCCTCCCAGCCGGCTCAGATGCTGTCCGTTGACCCTGGTTGCCGCGGCGACCGCCAGGTCAGCGGACGTCAGGAGGTGTCGGTGGCGTCCGTCGACCAGGAGGCGCACAGCAACGCCTTCATCCGCTCCGTCCCGCTGGCCGAGGAGGAGGACTTTGACAGCAAAGAGTGGGTGATCATCGACAAAGAGGCGGAGCTACGAGACTTCCAGCCAACCACATCAGGAACCACTGATGAGGAGCCAGAGGAGCTCCGCCCCCTGGAGGAGCAGGAGGAGAGGAGGAGGCTCAGGGCTGCAGGTAGGAGCTTCTGAATAAAAAATGTCTTCTCAGGGGTGATGGGGAAATGATTCAGATTCAAAAAAAGGATTCTGTACCAGATGTTAAGAATCTGGGTCGTGGTTAAAAACACAGAGAATTTGTCACAATACATTCTGACGGCGTCCAACATAACATAGCACTTTGACATCAGTTGGCTTCGCTCCCCCAGACTGAAAACTGAGGTTATTGATCCACATCTGCCGCTGTTTCTCAGTGAGTTTTTTTTTTTTTTTTACTTTTATCCTGCCAATTTTGGGACGTGAATTGGCCTTTGTTTTTTCCAAGTTTGACTGACACAGATCAGAGGCACCTGCTCAGTGTGAGAAGTCTGACTAAAGGTCAGACTTCCTGTTACACTAACA
Source organism: Epinephelus lanceolatus (assembly GCF_041903045.1). Classification (NCBI taxonomy): domain Eukaryota; kingdom Metazoa; phylum Chordata; class Actinopteri; order Perciformes; family Serranidae; genus Epinephelus; species Epinephelus lanceolatus. Next base: position 49,762,468 of record NC_135736.1, read on the forward strand.
TCATCTCAGCAAACCAACCTGAAACTCTTTATAGTGGGAAAGCACCGAAATGACTTTCTGCTGACTGTTAGACATAAAGAATATATATAAGATGAGTTTCCTGACATTAAACCTCTCAGAGCGACATTGCATTGATATTTTGTTTGAAGTAAATCTCGCTTCAGTACAAACTTTCTGCATCCTTCAGTGTGCTGTAACAGTTTGTCGTCCTGCAGGAGGGGAGCTGGTGGTTCGTCCAAAGACCCACACCAGGGAGAGCAGCCGAGGGATGTTAACGCTAACGGAGGAGGAGGCGTCGAGAAGGAGCGGCGGCAGCCCCGCCCAGTCGCCCTGTCACTCGCTGCCACCAGGACGCCCCCGACGGAGAGAGTCAGAGCCTATTGGACCTCAAAGACCGGTAAGAGACCCAGCCAGCCAATCAGAGGAGAGCTCAGCTCTTTGATGTTGGTGGACAGATGAGGAAGTGGACGGCTGCTGTACAGGTTCATCACTCTGATGACTGTTTCACCAGACGCTGTCATAAGGAGGCGCTCTGCGGCAGCTGCTCCACCTCATTTATCTGTCGGTCAACATGCAGCTTAAAGGACAAATCCAGCATGATGGCAGCGTCAGCTTATTTCCACCTGGTTTCCATCAGTGTCGATGGTTCTGCGTCATTTTAGGAAACTTTGAAATAAGAGAGCAGCAGGCAGGAAAAACACGTAGCTTTAGAACAAGAGGTTGTAGGTTCAGTCCACAGACCTACAGAATAAATCAGAGGATTCACACTGCAGCTATAAATTAGATTTCAGTTCACTGACTGTAGCTACTGACGCCCTGGGCTGTGACTGACAGGAAGTTGAGTCCGACACACTGACGGTTAGAAGTTAGAACACCTGAGAGATCCAACTTTAGATGCACGGAGCAGATTCCTCCTCCAACCATCAGCTCATCAGGAGATGAACACATTTTCAACTCAGGGCCAAATCAGAGATCACTGAAGCTGTCTTTTGGTAAAATAGTTCAGACAAGTTTGTCTAAACAGGAACAGGAAATGCCCCCTCTGTGTTTGACTGGCCCAGTAATAAAGAGGCTGTGTGTAACTTTGTTGAGCATCAAAAAACAAAAAAATCCAAACCTTGAAATGCATCAGTTTCCAAAGTCTGATGATGTTTTCAAGAAATCAAATATAATATAAAACCAACAAACTGATCATTTGAATCAAGAAATATCTCATCAAAGAATAAATAAACAAAATACACACTCCAACTGTTCTGTAGCAGCCCAGTCTGTCAGACTGACTGACACACAGAGACACTGTGTATGACGTGTTCAGTACTCTGTACTGCAGGTACAACGGGCAGTAACACACAGTGATCAGAAAGTACTGAGGTTTGACATAATTCTACACAATTCAATTTTATCATTTATCTCAGAGGCCGTCACAGCATACCACATCCCTCTGTCCTCGGACTCTCACTGCAGATCAGGAAAAACTCCCAAAAAAACCCTCTAACAGGGAAATAAAATGGTAGAAACTTCAGGAAGAGACACTGAGGAGGGATCCCTCTTCCAGGATGAACAGATGGACAATAGATGTCATGTACAGATCAGATAACATAATGAATTTACAGTGATCCATATGACAAAATGATACCTAGAGAGTGAGACAGAAGGATCCCTAACTATAAGAGCCAGCCCTAACTTTGAGAGCCAGTCCCTACTACAAGAGCCAGTCCTAACTATAAGAGCCAGTCCTTACTACAAGACCCAGTCCTTACTTCAAGAGCCAGTCCTAACATAAGAGCCAGTCCTAACTTTAAGAGACAACCCTAACTATGAGAGTCAGTTCTAACAATAAGAGCCAGTCCTTACTATGAGAGCCAGCCCTAACTATGAGTTTCAGTGCTAAGAGCCAACCCTAACTATAAGAGCCAGTCCTTACTATAAGAGCCAGTCCTTACTATAAGATCCAGTCCTAACATAAGAGCCAGTCCTAACTATAAGAGCCAGCCCTAACTATGAGTTTCAGTGCTAAGAGCCAACCCTAACTATAAGAGCCAGTCCTTACTATAAGAGCCAGTCCTTACTGTAAGAGCCAGTCCTAACTATAAGAGCCAGTCCTGACTACAAGAGCCAGTCCTAACTATAAGATCCAGTCCTTACTACAAGAGCCAGTCCTTACTATAAGAGCCAGTCCTAACTATAAAAGTCAGTCCTAATTATGAGTATCAGTGCTAAGATCCAGTCCTAACTATAAGAGCCAGTCCTAACTACAAGAGCCAGTCCTTACTATAAGAGCCAGTCCTAACTATAAGAGCCAGTCCTAACTATAAGATCCAGTCCTTACTATAAGAGCCAGTCCTAACTACAAGAGCCAGTCCTAACTACAAGAGCAAGTCCTAACTATAAGAGCCAGTCCTTACTACAAGAGCCAGTCCTAACTATAAGAGACAGCCCTAACTATGAGTATCAGTGCTAAGATCCAGTCCTAACTATAAGGGCCAGTCCTTACTACAAGAGCCAGTCCTAACTACAAGAGCCAGTCCTTACTTTAAGAGCCAGTCCTAACTATAAGAGCCAGTCCTTACTATAAGATCCAGTCCTAACTATAAGAGCCAGTTCTTACTATAAGAGCCAGTCCTTACTATAAGATCCAGTCCTAACTATAAGAGCCAGTCCTTACTACAAGAGCCAGTCCTTACTATAAGATCCAGTCCTAACTATAAGATCCAGTCCTAACTATAAGAGCCAGTCCTTACTACAAGAGCCAGTTCTTACTATAAGATCCAGTCCTAACTATAAGAGCCAGTCCTTACTATAAGAGCCAGTCCTAACTATAAGAGTCAGTCCTAACTATAAGAGCCAGTCCTTACTACAAGAGCCAGTCCTTACTACAAGAGCCAGTCCTTACTATAAGAGCCAGTCCTTACTACAAGAGCCAGTCCTTACTATAAGATCCAGTCCTAACTATAAGAGCCAGTCCTTACTATAAGATCCAGTCCTAACTATAAGAGCCAGTCCTAACTATAAGAGTCAGTCCTAACTATAAGAGCTAGCCCTATCTATACGCTTCATTAAAGCGGAAAGTCTTAAGTCTACTCAATCAATCAATCAATTTTATTTATAAAGCCCAATATCACAAATCACAATTTGCCTCACAGGGCTTTAGAGCATACGACATCCCTCTGTCCTTATGACCCTCACAGCTGATCAGGAAAAACTCCCAAAAAAAACCTTTAACAGGGGAAAAAAATGGTAGAAAGCTCAGGAAGAGCAACTGAGGAGGGATCCCTCTTCCAGGACGGACAGACGTGCAATAGATGTCGTACAGAACAGATCAACATAATAAATTAACAGTAATCCGTATGACACAATGAGACAGAAAGAGAGAGAAAGAGAGAGAGAGAGAGAGAGAGAGAGAGAGAGAGAGAGAGAGAGAGATGCAGGACAGACGGTAATGACAGTAGCTTACAACAACGTTAATGAAAGTAATAATATTATAATTATAATTCTGGCTGTTGTGGTACAGTATGTTGAAAGTATATATTAATATCTGATAGTATACATATGTGACAATAGTCATATGTGTATAATAACAGTAGAAGTATGACTAATGACTAATGATGGCAGCAGCAGCAGGAGGCGTCTGGCAGGACCACGGCAGCAGCACAACCACACACGTCACGCTGTCCAGGCACCGCTGTGATATGAGTTAATCTGAGAGACAGTGGAGCACAAAGGCTCCGGAGAAGAAGCCGAGTTAGTGACATCCAGAATGGCCGAGTTAGCAAGATGCAGTAACAGGACATGAGAGAGAGAGAGAGAGAGAGAGAGAGAGAGAGAGAAGGAGAGAAGGTGCCCGGTGTATTATAGGGGGGTCCTCCGGCAGACTAGGCCTAAGTCAGCCTAACTAGGGGCTGGTACAGGGCAAGCCTGAGCCAGCCCTAACTATAAGCTTTATCAAAGAGGAAAGTCTTAAGTCTAGTCTTAAGTGTGGAGACGGTGTCTGCCTCCCAGACCGTAACAGGAAGATGATTCCACAGGAGAGGAGCCTGATAGCTGAAGGCTCTGGCTCCTGATCTACTTTTGGAGACTTTAGGGACCACGAGTAACCCTGCGTTCTCAGAGCGCAGTGTTCTGGTGGGATAATATGGCACTATGAGCTCTCTAAGATATGATGGAGCTTGAACATTTAGAGCTTCATAAGTTAGGAGAAGGATTTTACAGGGAGCCATTGCAGAGAAGTTAAAACAGGAGAAATGTGATCTTGTTTCTAAGTTCCTGTTAGTACACGTGCTGCAGCATTCTGGATCAGCTGGAGAGTCTTTAGAAAACAAATCAGCACACACAGTTTGATGGTTTTGCGTGAACTCATCAGGAAGTCTTACGTCTTTTAGTGAGCGGCCTCTCACCACCGTTGATCATTGGTACAGAGTTCACTGATACTTCTACAGTTGGTCTATAGTCAGTCTTTCTAATGAACAAAACATGTGGACTCATGCTGGAGTTGTCCTTTAAATGTGTCACAGTGACGACAGGCTGAACATCTGTCACATGCAGTCGTTCTGTTCAACCAGCAGCAGCCTGACAGATTCAGTATTCATGACTTGGTCATGGTGATGAGATTCTTCATGTGATATTCAAAGTGCATGTTGATCCACAGCAGGAACGTCTGCAGCACTTAGGTCCCTTCATGCTCAAAGCAGTCACTGTTTACTGACAAAAGTTTCAAAGCCAAAGTCAGTGGATGAAAGAACGTCTCTGCAGCAGTTAAAGTTCCCATGAAATCCAAACAGATGTCTAATTTTTTCCCTCCCATTGTCTTGTGATGATCATCACCTGTGCTCCAGTATCTGGTCCAACAATGACAGAAAGGTTGTTTTGTAGGTTTTCTTAATGGCATTTCAGAGTTTGTCATTTCCTGGAAAACAATATAAAAAAATGTCGATGACTCATCCTGCACTTGAGGGCGGATGCTGATTTTGTATCCAGTGCTTTCTCAAATTGTTTTGTCCCTTCCCCGAGTCAATAAGTTCTGCCAGTTACCGACCGACGCACAAGATGTCCAAGATAGCTTGCATTGGTGTTTTATCACTGTGATTTGGTTGTGCTAACTGAGATTTTGAAAATGAACACAGCAGCAAACAACTATTTGCTATCCCATGGGCTAACTAATCGCCGCCGCTCTGCACTGCACTCTACCCAGGTCAGGTAGGCTTGGGTGAGCAGTGCCGCTCATACAGCGGTTACTGCTGATAATGCTGCTTTGACCCTCAGCAGCATCTTCATCTTGCAAGCCTAAAGGCTCATTTATTCTCCCTTTACATAAAAAAATGAACTTGCCCATTTCAAGCTATCCTCATACTTCCAATGTGTCCTATATCTTGGCGTAGACACAGCCAATAGATGGCACCAGAGAGTGGAGTCAAAAGTTTCACACAACAAACATGATGACAGTCGAGGAGGTCATAATGTTGTACCTTGAAACGGAGGAAGTGGTGTAGACATTGGTGGTCTGTGTGGCCGTTAAATGTGGACGGAGAATTCTTGTTACTGTGTTCTTGATTCGTTCCATTCCACCTGTATTTAAATTTCTCCATCTCCTAGGGTTATATCTCACTTGGACTACGCTACAATGCCTCCACAGTCTCCAGTGGTACTGCTCTGTTTCATTCGTACCCGTAAGCTTTCAGAAAACGTGAACAAATACGGACGAAATTAACTCAGATTACAGACAGAAGACTCCCTCCGTCTCCGTATTCGTATGTAACATTGAGCAATAAATGAGCCTGAACACCCGCCCTGCGTTTGCCCCCAGGTCGCCCCGACCAACACTGTTAGCTTTGTTGGCACCATTGCCAGTGTTAGCACTATTAGCATCATCAACATGGCCGGTGCTGTTTGCACAGCTTGCATCGTTTGCATGGCTAGCACTGCTAGTCAACTTCATGTTTGCTTGTGACATCAGATTGGCTCCTGTAAACACCCATCGATAGAACGCTGCAGAAATGAGTTAGCATGTTAGCACTTCCTGTTCCCTCGTCTTGAAGTCAGTTTGTTCTTGATTGGATGTTTGAAATAAGGTCTGTAGTTAACATGAGCTGAGAAGACTTTCACATTTTGTTCTATTACATAAAATACATCAGTAAATACCCCATTGTGAATTTAGAAGCTTTTATGTGTCTTAAAAAACGGTTGCTAACACTTGGCTAAATGAGACAACAGAACATCATCACGCTGAGCACAGCTTTAGAGCCTCGTTGTGGTATCCTTGAAGTTATAAAACCGTGTTGTAGTTCTTTAATAGCCTAACATTAGTTTTTTACTTCTGGTGATTGAATTTATGCCTCAGAAATCATAAAGTGGTGTTCACTGATGGAGATTATCTTACTGATTATTAGATTATAATTTTCTGGAGGTCAACCCTGAAGTTAGCGTCGCCCTGGTTCTCTTCTCAAAAAGCCAACCAGATTTTCCCATTGGATTTTGGAATATTGCAGGAAGGGTTAGCTTTGAGGCAAAAAAAAAAAGTTTATGATATTTACACATTATGTTCAGCGCTATTTTCATTATTTTTGAAGCCTAAAGGCAATCGGCAGAAGTAAATAGCTAACCTTGGGCTACAAACAAACTGCGCCATGGTAAGCTGCTTGTTAGCAACCGCCTTTTTTAGGCTTCTAAATTCACAGCGGGGTGTTAACTGATGTTTTTATGTCATAGAACAAAATGTGAAAGTCTCTTCAGTTTGTGTTAACCACAGACTTTATCTCAGAAACACGTTCAGACAAAGGAACCGGCGGTGCTAAAATGCTAACTTGTATTCACGTTTTAGGATTCATTCCTGCAGCACTTTATATCTACGACGAGTCCCTCCCTAGCTTCCTAATTTTACAGGAAACATAAATATACAGAATCAAATAGCGCTCTGCTCGCTGTTTCATGGGAACTTTAAAGAGAAGTTAAACCTGTGAGCGCTGTGGGTAACATGAAACAAAAATCTTGAATTTTCCTTGGATTTCACTGGCAGTGTCATTGAGTCATGAAGTCATATTTTTATTTCACGTGACCATTAAAAACTCTGCTGTTTTCAGGCAGCAGGTTCAGTTTTTCAGGATGTTTATAGACAGTATACAAACTTATAGTATATGTGAGGAATGATGTGTTATTTTATATGAACTGACCTGAACACTGAAGGACACTGAACACAATAATCCCATATTCTCATGATGTTGCTGAGTTGAAGTGTGCATACACCATCTGCAGCGATTAGTCTGCTCCGAGCGTAACTTCACCAGCTGATATTAAATCAGTGTTTTCAGAAAAATTTCCCATAATAATTATTTTGTTAGCATTCAGCAACAGCGTATCCCATGAGTCTTAGCGTTTGGCTTGGTGTCAAAGCCTCATGGGGGCTGTAGCTGCTCATATCATGTTCAGATCTTTCTGCCCAGTGCTGCAAGAGATCCTCATTTATCTTAAAATGTCGAGAGAACATTTCAGGAGCATAATTTCATCTTTTGGGAGAGAAAACACATTTAGTAACACATAGTAGATAAGTAGTCGTAACTGGTAGTAGATTATTTTATCTTAGCATAAAGACTGGAAACAGGGGAACAGCTGGCTTGGCTCTGTCCAAAATTTAAAAATACCGTCAGCAGCTGTAAAGCTCACTGTTTTACACTAATTAAAATAATAATGTCAGAAATGATCATTAAATAAATGTCTGTTAAGTCGAATGAGTCGAATGAGGTATCACAATAGTGACTGAGCCTTTCGCCATGTATATAACATGCAAGTGTAATTCATTCATTTTCCGTAATCGCTTATCCTGTTGGGGGGGGGGAACAGGTCACCAGACTATCACAGGGCTGACACATAGAGACAGACAACCATTCACACTCACATTCACACCTACGGACAATTTAGAGTCACCAATTAACCCACCCTGGATTCGAGCAATGAACCCTCTTGCTGTGAGGCTAACCACTGCGCCACGATGACGCCTGTAACTGTAATATTCACAGTAAAGAACATTATTATCACCTCACACACTTTTACTGTGATATTTAACCATATTCAGAATTTAATTAAATAATGCAGGTAAACAGTAATGTTACAGGAGCATGCTGCTCAATCAGAGTAATCAGATGTACATAAACTGTGAAATTACAGTTAAATACAGTAACCTACATGAACTATGGGTTATATCACAGTAAAGTGACGGGCTTTAACTGTGAGGTTACAGTTACATACTGTATAGCAATGTTACAGGAGCATGCTGCTAAATCACATACTGTGAGGTCACAGTATACAGCTGTCATCTGATCCAACCAGTAGCCAGTAATTTACTGTAAATGTACAGTCAAATATTTTACAGCGCAGGCCACGGTGAAGAGTGCACACAGAACTATAAATCAGCCTTTAGTCGTAACATGGGAACAACATGGATGCTACAAGAAAGATATGTTGTATTTTATTACTCAGAGCATTTAAACATGTTTGAAGCGTTGCAGTTACTTTGTCCGAACAAAGAAAGAAATGAGCGACGACTGCAGGCGAAAGTTGAAGAACAAGTAAAAGTGAGACCCAAAAACAACAAAATGGAGATATGTAACTTTAACACAAATGAATATGTCATGTAGTTTGTTCAATCCAAAGACTAACAGATTAAATAACCCAGATAAAGTGAGCTCCAGAGGAGCTGGGAGGTGGATTTCCTGAAGGCAGAGCCAGGCTAGCTGCTTCCAGTCTTTATGCTAAGCTAAGCTAACAGGCTGTAGCTTCATATTTACTGTATGAGAGTGGAATCAATGTGAACATGTGACTGTCAGAGAGAACGAGAGGAAAAGGATTTACATGACTGAGTGAGTCTGACCTCACAGCTCAGTTTGGTTCATATCTGGTTGCGGATGGCGCTGATGGTTTGATTCTTCCTCGACTGCCTGTGACACATAAAAACCAGCTCCTGGTCTTCGTCATTGTGGAGCAGAGTTGTAATCTTTTCCATCTCTTTGCTTTTGGACCATTGTTTTATTCTGAAGGAGTGAATGGGAAGCAGCAGCTGCCGTGATGTTTCTGTGTCGGGGTGTCGATGATGTTTTTCATCTTCTGTTGTTTCTGCTGTGTTTTCACATGTTCTGCGACACGCTAGAGTCAGAGTGACTGTTGGTTTTATACACACACACACACACACACACACACACACAGCTTTGGTGATTTTTGTTCAGGTTGGAGAACGAGTGAACATTTACTGTGAACATCTTAAAACCAGCTCAGTTTCTCAGGGACTAACCTCCATAGATTTACGTCTGGCGCCGGTGTGTTCAGGGAGAGTAAAGGAGTGGATGTCAGGGTGGGGGAAGGACAGTGTTGGTGGCATCTTTCATGCAGGAGTTTGTGTCCTGAAACACCTGAAATAAATTTGTTCACCTTTTCATTAACTGGAACCACTAACCAAACCTTAACCACTAACCTTCATCAACAGCGCCACGATGCAGCTGCCATGTGCACATAATGTCGGAAGTGAGAACTTTAAAAACGCTGACACATTGGACATCAAAACATGCTGTCATTGAAATTGTGGATCAAGTGAAAATGAGGGAATCTGAGCTTATTATTATGAACATTCAGTGTTTCGCACAGAAGTAGAATCTGTTTGTGAAGTCGGGGGAGGGGCAGCAACAGCTGATCGCCGACAATTAGCTGCCTGTCCCAGGTTAGCATGAGGTAACACAGCACAGCATGATGTCATCAGTACTCATGATATTTTGCCACTTGGGCTGAAGCCTCGTAACAGCTCGGTGTCGGATGTTAATCGCAGCTGCTTTGTTAGCTCATGCTAACGAGGCAGAGAGAGAGCAGGAGGAGAGCGGCTCACAGAAACGATCCTTTAGCGCTGCGTTGAACGGCTTCTTGATTTTAAAGGGTGTAAGAAAACATTTTTGAAAACATACAGTCGGCCTTTATCTCAGCATTTCTTTAATTTCTGTGGAAGAAAATGAAATTGTTATTTTTAAAGTTTAGGGTTTTTTTTTTTTGAGATATAAACAACAGAAATCTCAAAGGGCTCAGTGAAGACCTGAACACACGATATATTCACAGCGTCTTTACTCTCTGATGAACAGCCTCGTCCTGCATTCGAAAAGTACTCAGTTAAAACAACCAAAGAGCTGATAGAACAACCGCCAAACATCAGGAAGAAGAAAACACTTTGTCAAAAACAGAAGCTTAAAGTCCAGTTCAGACCAAAGATTCACGACGAAACCATCTTAGATCGTCACAGAGAAAAGTGTCAGCGGTGTGAACTGGCCGGTCTGAGCTGGACTCAAGCCGGCTGATGGTGTCACCTGACACTCAGCTGGTCAAATGGCCGGCGGCTGGTTTTAAAGCACGTCACCTGTTTCAACAGCCAATCAGCTTGTAGTGAAGTCCGCTGGTCAAGTGTTGGCTTGCTGCAGCAGGTGCTCCGTCCCCACAGAGCCCTCTGTTTCTGTCCTCACAGTGTGCCGGTGTCAGACGGTGGGTCGCTGCTGCTGCTGGCTGTATGTGCTTATGCCCCGCCCACACACACATTCTCATTGGCTGATGAATTGGTGCTGGTTATTTATATTATTGTGGTGTATTGATTATGAATACAGTCCATCTGATGCTGGTTTTGTTTCATCACTGTAGCCAGTATCTCACTATCACTATTTATTATTAATTAATTATTATTAATTATATTCAGCCACAAAATAAGTCTGAAAAGCTGCAAATCAGAACAAAGTACAGAGAGTTGATGACTAGAGATGATACGCCGTCTCATGGTGGTCACTTCCTGTCAGCGTTACAGATCAGAAGCACAGAGAGTTGATGACTAGAGACGATACGCCGTCTCATGGTGGTCACTTCCTGTCGACGTTACAGATCAGAAGCACAGAGAGTTGATGACTAGAGACGATACGCCGTCTCATGGTGGTCACTTCCTGTCAACGTTACAGATCAGAAGTTGTTGACTAGAGATGAACGCAGCCTTAGTCCGGGGTTGTCAGTTTACTCAATGATTGAAAAGGGGTCTCTCAATGAAAAAGGCTGGGAACCACTGATTGAGACAGATGGAGCAGTGAGATGATCACGCTCAGCCTAGTGGTTTGTGCATGTATAATGCCAACATTTTCTCCAGGTGACGGGGCTGATATTTCTTCAGTAAAGTCTACTGTAGTTCGGAGAAGCTCATCACGTTGGTTGATGGTAGGGATGCACCGAAATGAAAATTTGTGGCCGAAGCCGAATATTATTAAACGCTTGGCCAAATACTGAGTACCGAATACTGAATATCATTGTTTCGTTCTTCATTAGTTTTTGCAGATGAACCCTCCAGATTAGTGTTGTCACGGTACCAAAATTGGGACCCACTGTGCGATACCAGTGAAAATATCATGGTTCTGAGTAGTATCAAGATATCACAGCCAAAATGAGGCAGATGTGCCTTTTGTCATTTATAAAAAGATAAATCACTTTTCTATAATACATCAATGATATTTCAATGGAATAAATTACTTATTGACTTATTCATACTTCAGAAACAGCATCAATAAGTGATGAACATAGGGGGGATCAAAATAAAATAAATAAATAAAATAAGAATCAACCAGCCACCCTCCTCCCCTGACAAGTAAAGAACAGTCCCTTCATAAGTAAAGAACAGTCCGTAAAGTGCGGTGAGGTTTGTGGACCGTTAACAGCTCGTTTCTCCTCTGACACGTCACATACCTGTGTTCGGCTGGCTCGGCTGTTCAGGTACTTCTGGGCAGTCATGACGCCAAGAAGAGGATATTATTGGAACCGACTTGTTCATCGCCGGTAAGCCGATGGCCGCCGTATTTGACAGGAATACATTCCTGTCTGTGTCTGTGACCCCCGTTCAACCCACAATCGGTGGGATTCGCCTTTCGTTTCTGCTGCTGGTTGAAATCTGTAGGCTGCTCGCACAGCGTGCTGAATGATTTAAGCCTATTTTGCTCGCTCAAAACTATTTTTAGTCGCAAATGCGAGTGCTGTGATGGGCAGATCGCCACACTGCCGACATTTTACTCCGCTGGTCACGGCACACTGTTTGATTGCGTTATCAAAACACGCCGCTATTATTCAGCCTTGCTTTTAACTTATTCCACCGAATACCGAATGTGTGTTTTTTTGCAATATTCAGCAGAATATTTTCGGTTACCGAATATTCGGTGCATCCCTAGTTGATGGTTGCAGTTTGCTGTTCGGTCGCAGTCGTCTCTCTCTGTGGCTCTGAGTCCTCGTGACGTTTGAGACTTCTGTTCTCTCACTGTTTGCGTTAACGGCTGAATCGCAGTTCTGAAGCACTGAAAGCAGCAGCTGAATTTACTCTTTACAATGTGACACATTTCTATTTTTATCAGTCAGTGTTGACTTTTACACTCAGCTCATGTTTGACTCAGTTTCATGGGATTGAGTTCAGGCTCACAACAAACTTTATAGTTGCTTCCAACAGTTTGTGCAAATCCTAAAATCTGTTGAGTTGTTGGTTGATATCCACGACATCAGCTGTGAGCAGGGAGGAAAGTGTTAAAGACACAACAAACCATTTTATTTCTAACACCCTGCTGCACCACCACAGTTTGAGACTGACACATACAACACATCATGTAGCTGAAGGAAAGTATGCCAGAGTTCACAACAAACCCGTCTGCAGATCAGCTACATCGTGGAACATGTGGACGTGTGTTCGGTGATCACATGATCCTCCAAAGATCCTTTTTTAAATGTGAATCCAGTGAGTGTTGAGAGGATGTGACCAGCTGTAGATAATGAGTCCATCAGTCGGGCAGAACATTAATGAAGCGCTGCTGGTTTGATGGTTGATGTGCTCTGCAAGTCGGCTTAGTCAGATACACTGACTTAGTTATTGGCGTTTAAAAAAAGAAAGGAAATGTTTGGTTTGCATTCTAATTAAAGAACGAGGAATCTTGAAGACCTGCTGAGAACCACAAAGGTCATGTTTGTCATGAACACACCTTCACTTACAGCTGACTGCAACAGACACGCCCAGATAACCACTGAAGACTAAATATCGATATATTAAAAATCAATAGGTGAAGAAAAACTGGATCCATTCGCTTTAAAATCCTCAGAACGTTTAATTTCTGATTATATCACTCATATTTTCAGTCTTTACCTCAGGTGTCATTCCTGAAGTCTGAAAAACTGCTTCTGTTCTTCCTCTCCATGAGGGTGGTAGCAAATCTGTTTTGAATAACTGTCGTCGGATATCAAAACATCTTGTCCTGCAAAAATGTTTGAGTCACTTGTTCATGAACAGTTGAAATTGTTTTTATCCACTTACGTCATATTAACCCCATTTCAGCACAGCACTACCTCAGCCACTTCTTTAGTCGGGGGTACATTTAAAACTGAGATTTACAACACGTTTTATCAACCTGGTCTCACTCTGAAGTCATCAAACACTGACACTTTCACATTAGCATGATACGCGGCTGGTCCAGCGGCATCAGGGTGGAATGTGGCAGGACAACAACAAAAGTTAAAGGGGCAGAGGTCCGAGTGGGTGGATGTGAGGGGTGGTGGATGGGTCCCACAACCACTGGCTTTCACGCGGGAGGCCGGTGTTCACTTCCTGTAAGATTGTAAAGCTGAATCCTGTTCTTTTGTCGGCTAAACGTAACCACGTGTGTGTGTTGTTGAAGGAAAAAACGTCAATTCCCGGTGTTGTACCAACGTAGTGCTTTTATTTTGAAAGAGACTGTATGCAAACTGTACATTTCCTGTGAAAACAGAAGTGTATTTTGAAAACAGACAATGCATGTAACAGGCTGAAGTTGACACGGCGTCCCAGAACGTCAACAACCAACACACCCAGGGTACCTTGGACGTCATATGTGGACGTGGAAAGTCCATGACCAAACGTGGACATGTGACGAGGTCACAGTGAGGAAATGTTGATTATACATGTTAGAAAACAGTCGTTGAAACATGAAAACACTGGAAACTATACAATGCTGAATTGTGGAGTCGGAACTTTAAACTGTTTTTCACCATTTCTGTGTCCATTTTTTGGGGCGGGACTAAAAGCCTAAAACCCTTAGCATAAGCCCCGCCTCTACACTATATAAGAACCAGAGCCATTGAATTTTGTTGTTTGTAAAAAAAACAAAACAAAAAAGACCATTCTGTTGCAGACTAAGACAAAGGGGGTGATTTTCAGGCAGGTCAGTGTCCTCCGGTTCTAACTTGGACTCTGGTGGCTCAAATATTTCTGGCTGTACAATCCAATAAAACCGCTACATGGAGCATCCATTGTGGTTCTATGATTAAAAGAGGCTGCAGCTTTCCAGCGTCTCTGAGCAGAGAATTCCTATTCCTATTTTTTTATGATCTTGAAACAATTTCATAAACTTGCCGACTTTTTTAATCATTAAAATTTGGCGAAATGCTTAATAACACATTCTTGCACTGTGTGACAAACTCATTACGCATATTTATTTTTACCCTGCGTCTTTAAAAACATGTTGTCAGCTTAACATTGTGCAACAAAATGTAATAATCTAACAAAGGCTTTTGACATTGTCGACCACACTTTGCTTTTACGACAACTTTGGGTTTTGACCACAGGTGGCTACTGTGGTCAGAGTTATCTCTCCAAAAGGTCGCAGCAGGTCAAGATTGGTAATATCAGTCCTCTTTTCTCCTCATTACAAGGGGAGTGAAGAAACGTCTTCATTCAACAATTGTAATTTCCCTCTGTATGCAGATGACTCCCTCTTTTATTCCCATGCAGACTCTATCCATGACGTCACTCTAAACCTACAGATATCATTTAAACAGAAACACCCCCTTTCATCTGAAACTGGTCCTAAACTGTGCAAAGACAAAATGGATTTTGTTTCAAATGCAGGAAATATTGACTGTGGTGGTTTTGAACTTTGTTCTGTTAATAATACCACAGTAGAGAGAGTGTGATATTACAAATGTCTTGGCATGTGACCAAAAAGCTGCAGTGAAAGCTGAGAGCTGAATTGGTCTTTCAAATCTGCTTTCCATTATTCACCAGAAAACAACTGTTGAGTTCGTTTTCCTCTGTGCTGGGCTACAGGGAGGTTATTTGTGGGCGGGCGTCCAGTTCCACTTTCCAACCTTTCACTTAGATTCATCACCGGTGATAGTTCAAGGACGTGCCATCGCCTACTTTACAAAAAAACAGCTGATGTCATCTTTCAGTGAGATGAAATAGCCGTGGCCAGCGGCATTATGTTTCCAGGTTGTCCATCTGTACGTACATCCGTCCTGTTCTTGTGAACATGGTATCTCAAGAACGCCTTGAGCGAATTTCTGCACTGGTGGGCGGAGTCATACAACCACAGAGTGGACTGGTGGGCGGAGTCATACAACCACAGGGTGGGCTGGTGGGTGGAGTCATACAACCACAGGGTGGACTGGTGGGCGGAGTCATACAACCACAGGGTGGACTGGTGGGTGGAGTCATACAACCACAGGGTGGGCTGGTGGGCGGAGTCATACAACCACAGGGTGGGCTGGTGGGCGGAGTCATGCAACCACAGAGTGGACTGGTGGGCGGAGTCATGCAACCACAGGGTGGGCTGGTGAGCGGAGTCATACAACCACAGGGTGGGCTGGTGGGCGGAGTCATACAACCACAGGGTGGGCTGGTGGGCGGAGTCATACAACCACAGGGTGGGCTGGTGGGTGGAGTCATACAACCACAGAGCGGTACTTTTTTTTTTTACAAAGCTCTTTTTCTTTGGTTTAACGTTGAAAACGCTGAACAGTCTTCTTGTATTGCTCTTTGTTTTAAGTTGTTTATGTTGTATGAACCTCGGCACCACTGAAAATGAGGGTTCTCCCTCAATGTGTTTTCTGAGGATGTAAATAAAATAAATGATGAAACACACACAGATCACCTGGACTCACAGTGACGACATGATGTCATTAAAAATACAACATATGTGCGTTTATTAGTAGCAGACAGTGAAAAAACATCCTGTCGATTAACAAGACAAAGCTTTTAAGAGCTGAAGGAGTGTTTGTCAAAGATGATCAGAGGCCCCAAAGTCCTGAAAGATAATGTTTTCTTTTAATATGTTGTGCACATAAGACAAGAAAGAAATTATCTTCAGAACTTCTGAGCCTCCGTACGTTAATGAGGAAGGTAATGAAATAAATTCATAAAAGAAAGTTTGTTTAAAATTGACATTTAAGCATTTGCTCCTTAAATTCTGAACAAAAACAGGTTGAAACTGTAAAAGCAAATTATTTTAGGACTAAATATTAAAATGTTCTGGACAGTCTGTTAAACAAAGGAAACCTTAAGGGCTTAATTAAGGAGGATCAAATCTGACTGACATGAAAAAAAAATGTGAATAAATGAAATGGGAAGTCATTTAACCTAAGCTGCCAGCGCCCCCTGCAGGCTGCAGTGTTTATGACAGCCACAACATGAGCAAACAGCAGAGTTTTATCAGCAGTGGAATTAAACATGTAAAGTCTTTAACCCAGTCACAGGGAAAATGTTTGTGTTGTAGGTTTCCAGCCTGTTCTCACTCCCAGCCCGTAATATACTGCCCCTTTGTCAGCAGATCTCGGCGTCAGACAGCGACGCACATACTTTGTGGCAGTATGACATGCACTGAGCAGCGGCAGTTTGTGACACCACCGCAACTACTGTAATATACAGAGCGAGAAAGTCTGTATGGGGCCGGTGGGTGGGAGGTGGGTGGGTCAAACAAACCCTGGACTTTCACCTTGGAGCTTGCTGCTTGTTTCCCCTGTGAAACCAAATGTCACAGGGTCTGCTAGTATGTGTAGCATGCTTCGCTAGTGACTTATGTTAGTTACAGCCGTACATATTTTAAACCTAACCACTTGTTTTTTTTGCCTAAACCTAAAGAAGTAAACCTCATAACAAAGCGTTTTACCTTGTTGTAAGTTCGTTTTAAAAACATTTATCATTTATGTCACGAGCGTAAATTGACATGTTGTCCCTGAACATCCAAAACTGAGGCAGGAGGGTACCTAGTGCGTCATATTTGGACATGTAGGGCCTCTGATTAAATGGCAGTATTTAAGTTGAGATGAGAACGTGTTGACGTTTCTGCAAACCAAAGATACGTTATACGTCCTCGTCTCATTCTGCCGTGACAGGTGCCGTCCAGCTGACCGGTGGCGTATCATATCACTTGATTTTGGTCGCTGATGCTAAAAGGACTGACAAAGCGTCGATATGTGACGACTTGGGAATGAGAACGGGCTGCTGACACCATCCGAGGTGACAGTCAGCTCATATTCTACGTCACTGTAGAAACGTCGATATGATACGTATGAAATGTACAAATGTAACGTACGATGCCAACATTTTCCTCCGGTGACTGGGCTGAAGTTTGTCCTGCAGGTGGCGCTACAGGAAAAGATTGTGTGGTTGTTAAAATGTAAAGGCTTCGTCCTCTGAGGAGCAGGAGTGAGATCAGGACATTTCATCACATTGGATTTTTTTTTATTTTTGTGTGTGTGC